>NC_034010.1:22125210-22410343 GCF_000346465.2 Prunus persica
TTCTACCCGACTCGATTTTTTTTGACCCGAATGCTTATAAATCGTAAGCAAACCCTATTAATCAATTATCTTATCTTTCAGAAGCATTTATAATAAAAGGTATATATAAAAAAATATCACTAGCCCCAACAAACATTCTAATATATTATGTTATCATATTATTAATTTAAATAATATATTCAAACGATTATTATTTAGTAAAGGAGTTGGAATTCAAGTGCACGTACATTCTAAATTTTATGTTCAAATCTCCTCTTTAAGTATCAAAAAAAATGTTCGTATTATTTATGAAACTTTTTGGGCAAAGCCCAAAACTAAGCTAAACAAAAACAAATATATCCCTCGAGAGGCCATTCAATAAATTATTCATTTTATGTATAATTTATTCATTGTCCGATCTTTTTTTCTTGGTCAGATTCATTGTCTGATCTTATGATACTTTTTTTGGTTTTTAATAAAGCATTTTTTTTCCAACGAAAAAAAGACTTTTCCCCTCTGCGAAGAAAAACAGACATCACACATCTTTTTGTAAAGTTGTTGCATTGTATTTTATTTAGCATGCATGCACCGATGGGGTGGTAGTTATTTCCGAGAAGGTATACACCAAATTCACATGCATTTTTGGGCATTGATATAAAAGCTTGTACTCATACTTGTTGGCATTTAAAAGGTTTTAAAATTTTACAGATCTGAATTTTAAATGTTTTTTAATTCTTTTGGTTGTTTATGAGATTTTAATTTTCAGTTTTTATTTTTATATTTAATAACTTAAATTTTTGATTTAATATGTCTCGATGTTACAAGTATTGGATGTCTATAAAAAGTCATTCCTCTTTACATTTGATATACAACCACAACACGATTCTCTCCTCTTACTTTCAATTATTATTTTTGGGCAACGGTTATGTGACTTGGAGACATATATCTAAGTGTGAACGTGCTAATAGCCGACCTTAAACTTATGTATTGGAGGTCATATATTAGAGTCTTGCAAACCGTCATTACATGCATGTTGAGAGGCTACAAAGTAACCAATAATGCCTAATTAATGACAACCACCACATCCTTCACTAAATACAACTTGTTTTCCACATAAACCATCACACTGCTGATCATATAACTTTGAGAAAAATTAGGCATAACTTGCCAGTCATGACCTCCCTTTCCATGTTTGGAGTCCGATTCAGTTCAACCTACTTTTCCAACATTATGTCTCTGAAACCAACAATTAGCTAATATTATTCACCAGCAAATTCTTCAGCCACCTGTTTTCTTAAGCCAAAACCCTCTGCTTGGCTTCAGAATTTGCTTCAGTAAAACCATTTTGGGAACATTCCAATGCTCTACATGCCTGAAAATTTCCATAAACAGCCAGTTAAGTGACAAGGTTGGAAACTTGGAAAGATAAGAAAAGTTGCCTGATTGTAACAAAGTTACCTGCAAACCTTCCCAGAGAATTCATCAAAATAATACTCTGTGTATCCACTTGCTGCAACATTTGGTTCAGAATTCAGATTAGAACAAGCACTTTTTTTCTTGGTTTGTTAGCTCGCTGAATGGTTTTTGACCCCCTACAGGATAAAGCTAAAAGCATACCAGATAGAATGGGCTTCCAAGGGAATGACAAGATGCAACTAAATCTCCAGTGACCAATTCCTTTATCCTGCAACCAAAAGTTTGATGAAAACTTTATATCTGTATATATGTATATATATGTATGTATATATATACATATATAATGAGGAACACATGGAAGGAAATGTGGGATTTTTAAAGGGTGATGTTACCCCAAAATCTTCCCACTTCATGAGCTTCATATTGGACTTCGTTAAAAGGGACCCAAAATTTGTGCAGTTCCTTTTGAAACGCTGAAGCCCTTTGAATGAACTTGCTGGATCAGCAAATTCACAATCCTCTTCATATGCATCAAGGGTAAGGTTCCCTAGTAATTAAAGGATGAAGATTGCCCACTAGTTAGCATAAACAAAAACAAACACTCATTTAAAAGCACAAAAGAAAGAAGAGAGCAACAAAATTCAATTGGGTTCTCAGAAACCTGTGACAAAGTATGATCTTTCAAAGTCTTGTTTGATGGATTTTACTACCATGGCTCGATCAACAGCTCCTGACCCATCTCTTGCAAGCTCAAGAGCTGCAGTTTCAGGAGCTTCGGCTTTCGATGGTGGCCGGAAAAATGACGTGGCAATTCCCAGAAGCTCAGAGCTATACCAAGCCACCTTAAGCAGTGCCTTTTCAGGTTGGGATTGTTTATCAGTTGGTGAATCACTTGTTTGGTTTAACTTTTCTCCACTGCAACGAAATCTGTAGACACTGTATCGATGGTTTGGCTGGAAATTGACGTACTTCTTGTTGTGCCGGGCAGTGAGGTGGGGTGTAATGGAAGCATAGGAGAAAATACTTGCCATTTAGAGAGAGAGAGAGAGAGAGAGAGAGAGAGAGATGGTGGTTGGACTGAGTTTTGTGAAGTTTGTCTCATAGTCTCACTTAAATATCTAAGGACCACGGTGAATGACAGCCATAAATAAATTGATGAACGTAGTTTCAGTCTTTTAGGCCCTTTATAGCCAATTTCAACTTTTAACTACCAAACTGGTGACCACATCGATATGCACCTTAAATTTTTCATCACTGTAAGAAAAATTTACTGCGGTTGAAACGCCTCTCCTTTTCTAGAGAAACACAGTTTGCTCTTGCTGTGCTGCGTTTTCTATTCAGGCTACTTTTGCTCCTGCTGCAGTTACCAATAAAAGTTGATGCATTCAAAGAATGTCACAAATCCTCTCCCTCCAGATTGAGGGGGGGATGATAAGATAGGAGAACGCCAAAATATTAGCAAAGCCAGAATACGGAATATCATGCCAGTAGGCAGCAAAACAGAGTGTAGTCTAACATACAACACACCAGCATACACCAGAACTGATGACATGTCAGCTGCTTTGGCTTGACTATCGGAGATTGTATGAAGAGTTAGAAGTTAGTGATCCGTTATGATGAGCTACAATTCCATTACAGTTTGTGAGCTGCAGTAATGTTAGTTGCTTGTATGTATAAACTGTCTGTCTGCTTACTTATTCAACAAAAAGGAATTTCCCGGTTCATTTCCTCTCTAGCATTAGAACCGATGCTTAGCTTTCTCTGCAAACTTTTAAATTTCTTCAATAGAGACTACAAGTTCCAGGGTTCATGTCAACATATCATCTCGACTGCAGAAGGTAATATACAAAATTTCCTAGGCAGGAATCCTAAATGTTCACCATCAGATTGAACATAAATGCTTCCACTGCCTGAGACGTCTTCCACTTCAATAGAGTGCACGCTGCAACAAGAACACAAATGTATAAATGGAATCCAAAGACAAATCACTACATGTAATAGCTGCGGATGAATTGACTCAAACAGCCAGTTTAAATCATTTGGGTCCTGACATCTTATGCAATTCAAAACAGAAATCTACATGTATGCATCCTGATGTGATGAGTACCGTTGGTTACAAATAAAGAAACAGGGAAAATGTATGCGTGGGAAAAGAGAAAGAGAGAGGGAGAGAGAGCAAGGAACATAAACAGTATGTTATTGTATTCCACCTAACAAGACCTACCTTCTTGAAGATACATTTTTCACTGTTAGATGTGTCCCATTGTACAGCTTATGTAGCTTCAGTATAAAGTCATACCACTTGAAGTCCTGAAGAATCACAACCTGCCAAGAAAGTTTATAACAAAGATCAAACAAACTGGGAAAAACATTGCAGTATATAAAGTACCTTACATAAAATATGAAAAAAGTAAAAAGTAAAATTTGTGAATAATTAGGAAGGTAGGTTATATGCAGAAAACACTAATCCACCTCAAAATTGCCGCTGTGAGGGTCAGCATTTGGTGTAATTTTCATGCCACCGCCAAAGAATTTTGCATTTCCGATGCAAAGGGCTGTTACTTGAGAGTATAGTTCCCACTCCCCTTCATTGACCTAAACTAAAAACACTCTATTAAGCTAAAAAAATGGTACGAGTGTCTGCATGGAAAATAAACACGCAAGCAATAGGCTACTGACTACTAGGGCACAATGCATTACAAATATTGACCTTGATTTTAAGGTCCTGATTACGGTGCCCAACAAAGGCTTTCAAAGCACCAATAACATAGCACAAGTTGCCAAATCTCTTGTATCTAGAAGCATAGTATCCTGCTTTTGCACTCCTGCAAAATGTCCCCCCAAAAAATGGCAACAAGACTTTCTAAGATCAGCATGTACCTTTTTTGAAACTAAATTGTCAAATTTTCCTAGTTAACCTTACAAATGAATGTCAGCAACATTAACAAAGTAATGAGGTTCTCCATCTTCTCCACTAATAACACCAACATCTATCCGTGATCTCTGCCCTGCAAAAAAACAATTATCCTTTTACTATATTATAAATGACAAACACAATACAAATATACAGAATTAGTAAGTGAAAGCTTTCCTTCGATCTTGATTCAAAGATGCCCAATACAGAAGTGAGCAAAATTAGAAAGATAAAATAAATAAAGCCTAAGCAAGCCAGATAGAGAGAGAGACAGAGAGAGAGAGAGAGAGAGAGAGAAAACCTTTGGCTATGCGGTCAATGGCTTCATGAGGATCATTTTTCCTAATAAAACAACAGACATTCAACCATTTAGAGCAAGTCTAAATTTAGAGAAATTTATGAAATGATACCAGATTGCAAAGCATGAACTAACCAGCCAAAAGTTCGGGCAAAATCAGACCCAGTCCCCAAAGGAATAAGCTGTACAAAGCACAAAATAAGTTATACACTCTCTTCAGAAATCCAAAGCATCGAAACCAGGTAGTTAAAGAATCAATTGAACATGTCGCAGATGAAGTTTCATTTACATACAACAATAAACAATTTGAAACTAAGATTACTAGACTCTCCTGGTAATCACTTACACCGAGTGCAGTTGAATGGGTGACCTCTCTATCATGATTAGTAACTGGTTTTCCTGCCCAAAAGAATCCATTGACAACCTGCTTATTACAAGCCAATGTAGATGAGTGAGACTAGTTGACACAATCTTTCCACGAATTTTATAATCTCAGAGAAAGTTGCACCTCATGCAGAGTTCCATCTCCTCCCACCACTATTACAGCATCAGCACCCTCCCTTATAGCCTGCACGCATACGAATGATAGAGCCCATTTTAAACCAATCTTCTATTCAGGAAACTGGATTTAGGTCAAGCTCAAATAATAAAAGTACCAAAGCCCACCTCTCTCGTTATGTCAATTGCATGAGAAGGACCTGATGTTAAAGATTCGCATAGCTGCCCATAACATAAACAAGTGAAAGTATATGAGTTCAGCAAGTGTGCCTCAATACAGAATCAAAACAGATGAAGCACAGGCTGCAAATGAATAAACTGAATAGAGTGATATGGTCAATGTCACCTATTGAGTTAACACAGACACACACACACGATCACCAAATTCACTACAAGAAAGAACCAAGAAGTAAAAAAATAAGACGAAAGGTTCTTCAAACCACAGAGTACTTGGGAGAACCATCGATAATGAACACCCTTTTATATGAGGGACAACAATGAAAAATGATAACACAGAAAAATGCTTTACCAAAAAAAAAAGCCTTTAATTTCCTGGGCATACATGATTTATGAGTTCGCACAATTCATATCACATAATCTAAAGAATGTTTTCCCTTCAAATTAAATAAGCATAATACCAGTTGATAAATACACATTTCGTGGAAGAAATAAATCCCGAGTGATCTTACTGGTTGCCAAGGCACAAACCCAAGACAAGCAATGGATTTACAATCAACAGTAACAAAAAATTAGTGGGTGACAAGTTCCAACATCCAACGAATTAGTTAATTAGAATTGGATCACTGGGTCAAGCTCAAATACGCAATCACTAGGTCATAACCAAAGAGAGAAAAGAAACTCACATTGCAATCGGCACCAAGGCGAGACCTTAGATATGGCAGCAGCTTCTTCCACTCTTTACCTGTCCTCCCATTGGCACCTGCTCCAATTTCCCATTTCTCTAATCAACAAAACCCACTACACACAAAACCACAAAAACAGAGAGAGAGAGAGAGAGAGAGAGAGAGAGAGAGAGAGAGAGAGAGAGACCGCTAGGATTGACGACGAAAACGAGGTCACGACGGCGAAAGGAGGAAGACCCACTTCGCAAAAAAGAGCGGTCAGCACATAGATCAGGAGCCTTGGGTAGCTCTGCTCTGACAGCCCATGGTTTCGCCATTGATACTCTCACCCCTGTTATTCCAGTTCCAAATGCTATCTGATTCATGCTCATCTCTTTTCTTCTTTTTTAAGTTTTGGGTTTAATTATGCGGTTTCTCCGATTTGCAGAAAAAAAAACAGGGTTAAGTAGTTAATGAGATTTCTCACACAAGCGTAAATTTATGGTGGCAAAATCTTCTCCTGTGCATCATACTCTGTAGCAGTGTGAAACAGAGCAGTCATTTCTATTTATTCTCACTCTTTCGGAAATTTTTTTCTTTTTTCTATTTTTTTTCTATTTTTTTTTTTTTGCTAATATTTCATTGGGTTAGCAAATACTTCAATATTTCACACACGTGACAAAAATATTTTGATGGGAATCTACGTCCTCATTAAAGATCGATATATTTGATCAGGATTTAGGAAAATGTTAAGTTTTAATCAGAATTATTTTATGATTGATAGTGACATGAATTATACTCTTTTAGTTTTGAGATTTTTTTTTCTTTATTAACCACAATTTACTACACAATTGTTTTGTTTTAAGCAGTGGGCAACTAGCCATTTACAGCTGCATAATTTACACAACAAGAATAAATATCATATTCATTGAACATACAGAACTGTTGTTGATGGTTTTAACTTGGCAGGAATACAAAACAACAGCACAGTGTCATCCTCTCGAAACGGCAAAACCCTCATCTTCGTCCTCTTCCCTTTGAACTGAAATGGTGAGACTTGAGCTTCTTCTTGCGCACGGCACTGACAGGGCCGGTCTCTCTGAATGGCATCCCCATCAGAGCCAAAAGTGTCTGAGCTTCTTTATCTGTTTTAGCAGTTGTTCTAATGCAAACATCCATTCCCCTGCCCTTACCAAGATCAAACCGGATCTCTGGGAACACACTCTGTTCCTTAATGCCAACGGCGTAGTTCCCGTTTCCATCAAAACTATTTGGGTTTAGACCTTGGAAATCCCTTGTCCTAGGAAGTCCCAAGTTAATCAGCCGATCAAGGAATGAGTACATCACCTACAAAATAGAATAGTAAGTCTAGTGCATGAGATTGGATGCATTTGGGTTTTTGAGAGAAACAGACATTTTTGAAAAGTATTGCCACAGGAAATACTGGTTCAAATCCTTTGAGCACATATAACACCAACAATTGCACCATGGGTCATTGCTCTTCAATCATAGGCATTCTTTGCCTATGGTAACCTTACAGAAATGAAGAAGCTGCTCCTTTCTGGTTCCGTTATTAACGATATGTTACACAATAGCAACAAGATATTAGTATTGTGTTACCATCATAATGTAAAGAACTTCCAGATGGGCCTCCACATGATTTATAGTGTTGTCTTAAATTTTCATTAACAAAATTGCAATTATTGAACGGGAGATGATAAGAAACCTGAATAATAGACATACTCACAAGCAATAAAAAAGAATCAGTCTTGCTAGTACCTACGTAAACGAAATCAAGCAGAAGATAAGATACACTATTAAGGGGGAAAAGCAAACTCACATTTCCTCTAAGTGTGACAGCAATCCCAAGTGGCTGGCCTTCCCTGATCTTGAAGGTAGCAAGGGAAACCTTTGCTCGTGTCTTTATGGGTCTCTGCCCAGTAATGAGCGCCAAGTCATTCATTGCTGCTTCCAACCCCTTAGCATTCTGTTGAGCATCTCCAATACCGCAGTTCACAACAACCTTCTCAATCTTCGGAACCTGCCCAAGTTCCACATTGCAGAAATAACAGAAATATAACACAATAGTAAAGCGCTGAACCTTGAAAACCGAAAAGATGTTTGGTTAGCCTCTGAAAGCCGAAAATTTATAATCTAAAACCTCAAGTTCTCACCTAGTTCCTAAAATTAGGAGTAACAAAACAACACACTGAGCCATTTTCCAACCCAAAAAACTAACCCCATTTCGTTATTTTAATAACCATTGCACGTAAAAATGCACAACCAATATAATTTTAAATCAACCCAGATACATTGTCTAAAACCTGAAGAGACCCATATCCAGAAAATTAAAATGAACAAAAATCATGTTAAAAAAATCAAAATCAAAATTAAAATGGTGGGTTTTGTTCACCTGGTGGATGTTCGTGTAGGAGAACTCTTCTTTGAGCTGAGGAACGATTTTTTCAAGGTAAGTGGTCTTGAGCCGACTGACCTTCTCTGCCTCTGACTTCTCCACCAGCACTACCGCCGAGGCCTTCACCGGCATCACCAATCCGCCCCCATTTCTAGGGTTTCCGTATGACAGTCGTAAAGGTGGAGGTGACACAACAACTGGGAATTGACCGTGAAACGACGACGTGGCAGAGCGTAAGAGCGAAGGGCAGGCCATTGCTGTGTCCGTTCTTTCAGTGTCCGTGTGTTCTTTGAACTCAGACTCAGCGGGTAGGGGTTTAGGGTGTGAGGTGAGGAAAGGACCTCGGTTTGGAACTTATTTACGATAGTGGCTGTAAGAGTGTTGAGTGAGGTGGTTTTTCTGTGAATTTGGGCAAGATTGAGGGTGATTACTGGATATGGCTTTCCGTGAATGAAATAGGATAAGGTAAGGCACATTTGGAAGAAAATGATCAAAGTATTATATGTTAGCCAATTGACCCCAAAAAAAATTATATGTTAGCCAATGGTAAAGCATGTGCTGCCCAAATTTAATAGCCTTAGTAAAAATTGGGTCCTTATATTTTCTAGTTCTTTTTTTTCTTTTTTTTATTAGGGAGATATTTTAATTTTGATATGATGATAGATTCATATGAATGTGCTAAGTTATTTTTTGAGAAATTATTGGATTTCATTTATAATTCAACAAAAAAAACCTCTTACAGAGAAATTTAACATTAACATTAAAATAATGCGCTACCACTAACGATTATATATGATTGAAGATACTCGCATATGCATCCCAATTAAGATTGCAAACTCATAATAATCAAACATAGATAAAGCTTAGAAAAAGCATGTCATAATAATACAAATTAAAACTCTCACAAATGAGAGGTGAGAAAAAAAAAATCAAAAGAAGCTAGCATAAGGATTAAAAGCATTTCTGAAACCCCAAAAAATTCAATTAGGCACCTGGCTCACTTGGGATAGATGAATATTTCATTCCAAAATTTCCATTATCTAGTATCTACAACTTTAATTCATTACATCACTATTTTATTGATTTTTTTTTCTTTCAATTATACTGTTTCTTATATTGACATTAATATTCAATATAGATTTTCAGTAAATCTCACTGTTGTTGAACATATATTAAAGGTTTTAGCCTCCTCTTTTTAAAAAAACACTCATAAAAATGTTTTCAGTTTGAGAGGGAGGAAGTCACTGTTCTTCCCCTTTCTCCATGTTCAGAGATATAAGGTTTCTCTTATTTGTCATCGTTTTGTTATGATTTTCTTTCAATCATCACAAGCGGCTGCATCTCGACGTCAAATCTCCATTGGCAATTCGGCATCTGATCTCCACCACCATTCTTTTTGCAGTTTCTTTATATTTGGAATAAGTCGCAAAGACTCTCTAGGTTCTTAGTGTAATTTTTACCTCTCCTTTTGTGAGAGCTTTTCATCTCTCATTTGTGAGAGTTTTATTTGTATTATTATGGCTTGGTTTTTTCAAGCCTTATCTCTTTTTAATTATTCTGAGTTTGAAATCTTAGTTGGGATGTCTATGCTAGAGTTTCTTCGATCCTGTGTGACCGTTAGTGAAGCCGCACTAGATTGTCTTAATTTTGATGTTGGATCGCTACGTTATTGTAATGGCCTTTTGTGGCTAATGACCTTTTTAGTTAAATTATGAATGCAATTCTAGAATATCACAACAACAACAAGCATATGTTAAATGTTGAACTTACTTTCACTATCTTTAGTCAGTTTTGATAGTTAATGTAGAAATCAAACATAATATAATCTTCTACTTTCAATTTTATGAATCACTTTAGCAATTAGAGTACTTCAGTTCTGCAATTTGATGAACGTATTGTCCATATAACGATTGGTCACCCTTTGTTTATGTAGTTCATAATATCAACAAAGTAGAGGATTCATACACTCATAAGTTTGATTTTGAGTAATATTTTTATTTAAAAAAATATATTTTTATTCAAAAATCGTTGTCTATAAGATTTAAACTTAAAACTTATCCCAATGTAGTGGACATTAAATGTCACTATACTAAATGGTTGACAATTGAAGCTAGATATGAACGTAAGAAGAATGCTATTTACCTTCTCATTGTGCGTAGTCCATACGGATTTTTATTTTATTCATAAATGTGATGTAGTCTTTATATGAAAAAAAAAAAAAGAAAATGTTATAAATCTATCTGAATTTGGAGAGGAAATTGAGAGAGAGAGAATGAAGAGAATGTTTTGTTCTCTTATTGAATGTTTCTGTCTATCTTTACAAGTAGGAAGGGGAAGTATTTATAGGCATATTTGGGGGGCATTTTGGGGACTCCACTATTACAACACTCCCTCTTGGAGACCACAAATGATACAGAATATGTCTCGTTAAAAACCTTGCCAGTAAAAACCCAGTGGGACAAAAACTGGTCAAAGGGAAAAAGAGTACATAATAATGTGTAACATAAAATTCTATATATATTGACGCGCGTGCGACACTGCCTCGTTAAAACCTTGCCAGGAAAAACTCAGTGGGATAAAAACCTGGACGAAGGAAAAAGAGTACAGTGTTTGAAGATCTTTATTGATAGCGCGCTCCCCCTGATGCTTGGCAAAATATCTTTAAATCATACTGTTGATCAGCTTTCTGAATATAGTAGTTGACACTGCTTCTGTGAGTCAATCTTGAGCGACACTGCCTCGTTAAAACCTTACCAGGAAAAACCCAGTGGGATAAAAACCTGGATGAAGGAAAAAGAGTACAGTGTATGAAGGTCTTTATTAAAACCATGCTCCCCCTGATGAATATCTCCCCCTGAAAAAATTTAGGACTAGCTTTTGTCCAGTAAGCGACCATAAAAATTTTCATAGTATACCCTAAACCCTTAAGCGACACTGCCTCGTTAAAACCTTACCAGGAAAAATCCAATGGGATAAAAACCTGGATGAAGGAAAAAGAGTACAGTGTGGAGCTGAGCTCTATCTGGTCTAGTATACTTCTGGAAAATCCTTAAAGTGTCCAACGGATAATCCTCATAAAAATGCTTCAATACTTTCTTAGTATAAGCAAGAATCTTGTTGGCATAATGCTCGATTTTTAAATCGAGACAAATATTAATGTGTTGCAATCACATTATAATCAATGTACTCACTGAGGTAATTTATGCATATTAATATTGAGTACAAATTTTGTGCTTCAAGCACATGTCCTTTAGGGACTTGCTTTATGCAATGTCAATCCTCTCAACGGATTTTGTTTAAAAGGGATTAAACTTTATGACACATTATATAGCTTTAACCCAGCTATTTATACATCTTTAGGGAATCGCTTCTGGCGATATGCTCCATGCATTTAATAACCCTTAAAGATAATATGTTGGTCTCCGTAATTGTGTAATAAGGGGGGCACAATTGAATCTGTAAATATAGAGAAAACCCAACATTCCTTGTTTCTGCTAGAAAACAGTGTGTCATACAAAGTAGGTATATTCCCTTTTATTCCGAACACCCAAGTATAAATTCAGTATTAACAAATTTTGGGGTTCGTATTGTGGGTTTGTTCTTTCACATTCATTCTCATTTATAATGGAATTACCTCGTTCCATTTTGGCCAATGATATTGTCGACATTTAATAATTGAACGTGGTTCCAATCAACACAGCCCATTGATGATTCGAGTAGCTACTCCAAAACTAAAAATTGTCATTCATCAATTCATAATCTCACAATTCTCATGTGCATGCGCATGCATTAATTATAAGCATTTCTTTTATTTTTGGGTACCCAAGCCACTTCATGGGGCTTTTATTATGTGAGAATGTGGATTATAACCTCCATTGGAGCGTTATTTTACATAGGGCGTGGAAAATCTCCATTTAGGGAGTTGGAACATTTAGAACCCATATATCTGTCATGCTGCAGGCATGCCACGGATACATACATGTCAATTAATTTCTGGGACTTTAACCCATATTATGGGACTTTAACCCATATAATTTGCTACGCATTAGGCGTGCATAATATCAATATTGACATGTCAAAGGATTGTCCTTTCGGGACTTCAATCCATATCATTTGCTACGCAACAGGCGTGCACCCATATATCTGTCATGCTGAGGCATGCCACAGATTAATACATACATGTCAATTAATTTCTGGGACTTTAACCCATATTATGGGACTTTAACCCATATAATTTGCTACGCATTAGGCGTGCATAATATCAATATTGACATGTCAAAGGATTGTCCTTTCGGGAATTCAATCCATATCATTTGCTACGCAACAGGCGTGCACCATATTGATCACTGCTATACCCATATTCTGTTCTTATGGTACATTAATCTGTGCAGTGTATTATCAATGTATCCAACTTGCAATCTGTAAAATTTGCATTAATAATTCATGGATACATACAAGCCATTCTTTTGGAACGGACTTATCTTCCCATTTGGTTACCTTTTAAGATAAAATATCAAATAAGTATATAAGCAAAAAATAACACAAGTATTGCTTACATCCTTAGGTGGGAGAAACTTTTCTCAAGTATCATTCAAGCTTGTATCGGCCCAGTAAATGTAGCGCTT
This sequence comes from Prunus persica, assembly GCF_000346465.2. Taxonomy (NCBI): domain Eukaryota; kingdom Viridiplantae; phylum Streptophyta; class Magnoliopsida; order Rosales; family Rosaceae; genus Prunus; species Prunus persica. The sequence continues at coordinate 22,138,199 of NC_034010.1, forward strand.
GATGATCTAGTTATATCCTGCAATAGTAAAATCACAACTCTTTTCTATGTCAAAAACAAATAATCCTCAGAGAGTTACAGAAAGAGAAAAAATGCAAAAAGAGAAGGTAAGCAATCAGGGAAGGAAGCTGGTGGGAGCAGACAATAAGCTCTCATATCTCCTAGTCTAGAAGGACTTCCGGAAATTAGAGCATAAGATCACCTTCACAGTTTCCTGATGTAGCGGAAACGTGATCAGGGATAGTCTCGCTTCCTGAATGGATGATCAGAGATAGTCTTGCTTCTCGGGCATATTAAGTGCTCACTGATAAGAAAAACAAGTAGATATCGCATCACTAGGTATGGAGAAAACTGGATGTCTTCTGCAAAGAAAATTTCGTTAGTAACACATTTATACACAAATACAATGAATAGGTAGAACCGGTGAATTTCAAATTAACCATAAGAAAATTGCGAGATTCTCGGGGTACTTTTGAAAAAGTAGCTCCGTGAAATCCGTAAAGCAAGATCGGCTTTTGATGAAAATAAAACTTTGAAAACGCCGAAAGTGCCGACAAACATTTAATGGAGGCCACGTGAAGTTTTGGAATCTGGGAAAGAAAAAGATAATATGGGGATCCGAAAAGATATTGGGATTCTGAAAAGACTGTAGCCATATTTCCTCCTATAGATATTGCCTTTGCAAAACTTGATTGGAGCAACTGCGTTTCATCTTAACTTCCTTCATTTTCTGAAACTTTAATTTTCTTAAGGCTTTCTTTGAAACCTTCTTAAAAATGGCTTCCTCTTCTTCCTGCCCAAATTATTTCAATTTAAATGATACTCCCACAACAACCAGTGACGCCCAAGTTTGGCGTCCATCCTTTGTATCCAAAAATCGTCATCTCACAGTTAATGATTCTGTGATGATGAATGATGCTACTGCTGTCATAGTAGCTAGGAATTGCATTACTCCAATGGATGAAATGTTGTTGACAGGGAGATCAGAGGAAGAGGCTATTGATGACTCAATGGCTTTTAGCATTCAGAGTGCTGTTTCTGTTTCTAACATGGCTGATCGTTTGCGTGCCAGAGCAAACGAGGTTGAGAATTTAACAACTGAAAATTCGTCTCTCCAAAGAATGCTTCATGAGTCTCAACAGGAGGTTGAGAAACTTAAAGGAGAGAATAATGCCTTGTTGAAACTGGTGAGTTCGTATTCTGTTGATACACTGAGAAGGCTAGACATGCTGCAGGTCTCCAATGAAAGAATTTTGGGAGACCATGAGAGGCTCATGACTAAGCTTAAGAGGCGTCGTCCTCTTCCTTCAGAGGCTTCCGGAACATAATGTATTTTTATAGATTTTACAGGGCCTGCACCTTCATTGCAGGAAAAAATCTATCTGTTGTATGTTCCTGTTATAATAATTGCGCATATTCTTAAACTTGCACCTGTGGTTTTTACGTCTTTTCAAAATGACGGTTTGGAACCTTGTGCCTTATAGGTTCAAATAACCACATCGACTCTCCCAAATTTCATATTTCAACGTATGGAACTTTTGGCCTGGGCTAAACACAAACTCAGAATTTATTTGCCCTTTTCAAATGGACATGAAATATGAATTGAGTAAAAGCCATGATAATATCACAATATAGTAGTGAAGAGCATTAACTACTATATACCCACAATCTCAAATTCGGGATTTCTCATATATTTGAATCCATGTGCTTCCGGCCCAGATATATCAAAATATGTGGGGAGCCTTAATTCATCATTTGAGATTTATATTGATATTATCCATTTCACGGTGTATTCTTAACAACCGGAATTCACAAAATATATTTCTTCCTTGAGGTGTCGATTATAACAGAATCGAACTTTATTAAATTCATCATTCTCTTATGTCAAAGAAATATGCGGCGTACCACAATTTGCAATAATACCTCAAGGGTTGTCCATTTAATTGTTGGAACTTCAGGTTCTCAACACTGTTAAATTTTGAACCTCAAGCCAAAATTACATATTTTCATGGTATGGACACTTTTATAATTTTCTGTACATATTTCTGGACTTCAAGCCCTTACATAATTGTCCATATTTTGAGGGACTTCTGGCATCTCATTTAATTGCTCATCCATGAGTTTAAGGAACTGCAGGTTCCCTTTTTGAATATAGTGACGGTTTACCCAAAATGGTTAATATTTATGTATACATCAATATTCATGTATACGGCACTATTCATGTGTACAGTACATTTGCCAGTACAGTTATCATCCATGTGTACGGCATTATGAACCAATACGGTACTGTTACATCATTAAGGAACCCCAGGTCCTTATTTACATGTCAAGGATCAAGGACCTTCAAGTCCAATCACATGTTTACAAATATAGTGCCGGAGAGAGTGCCAGCTCTCATATTAACATCATCATCAAGGATCTTCAAGTCCTGATGTAATTGTATGATGAGGATCAAGGAACTTCTGGTCCTGATCTGCATACTGTAAAAACTCATCATACAACACATTTAATCCATAAAATAAATTACTGGTAAATAAATTACTGGTATGGACGATAAACCCGCACCATACTTTAAATAAAAGGAAATATAAAGTATGAGGGTTAATTCCACATCATACTTTTAATAAAAGTAAATGTGCAGTAAAGTAAATTCATAAGGTATGAGGGTTAATTCCTCATCATACTTTAAGTAAAAGTAAATGATAAAATAAATTACTTGCTATATGGACGTTAATTCCGCACCATATATTAAATAAAATTAAATGTGCGGTAAAGTAAATTCATAAAGTATGAGGGTTAATTCCACATCATATTTTAAGTAAAAGTAAATTTACGATAAAGTAAACATGTTTGTATGGGCACTAATTCTGCTTCATACATTTAAATAAAAGTAAAGGCGTGGACGATAAACCCGCACCACCCTTTTAAATAAATAATGTTGTATGGGTAATAAACCTACACCATACAGTAAATAAAATAAATGTGTTGTAAAGTAAATTCATAAAGTATGAGGGTCAATTCCACATCATACTTTAAGTAAAAATAAATTTGCGATAAAGTAAAGGCAATTATTTGTGGGTTCATATCAACACCACAATCAAATAATATAATATTATATTAAATTATTTTATAAAGTGGAAGTCATAATTACCCCGACCGAAGTGCACGTTAAGATTCCAAAGGCAAGAGACCAAGTGGGTGGCTTTTATTTATTTATTTATTTTTTAATTGTTTATCCGACCCCAGCCAATTGTTGTTTACACTTACCATTTTGGAAAGCAAACCCACGGCCCACTTGCAATTCTTTATCATGTTTTGTGGGTGCTGCTGGGAATCTCATCATTTCGGTGGGTGCTCTGAACTTTTCTCTCTATGTCCACTGTCTCTGAGAGCATCTAATACATTCTCAATGACAAAAATTGGTTTTCTGGGATGCACTCATATTGCCAAACCCACGCATCCCTCAAAGTCACATGTACTCTGAGTCAGGGTATGTGTCGGGGAAGAAGCTTGAGACCAGGGTCATCGGACCCGGGCTGGCTCTAGATCTGCCGCTGAAAAGGGACTCAGCAACAAGCTCAACAACATCAATGGCGGCGAGATCGGAACGAAGAGCAGAGATGCCGAGATTGAGGCAGCGAGTGAGGAGTTGTTTGGCCTGTCCCTAACGCTCCAGAGCAACAAATTTTTTTTTCACAGCTGCCTTTCGAAGACCATCGTCTACTTCCTGAACTTCCAACTATCGCCACCACCACCAGCAGCTCAAAACGCAGCGTTTCATGGAAGCTCCAACTCCGCCTTCGCCTACAGAGCTCGACGCGGCGGAGAGGATTATTCTTCTGTGGGACTCGACGGCCTCTGAAGAAGCCAGGGAACGAATGATATTCGAAGGCCACCGCGACGAAGTCGATCGCTACTTGCAGGCCGTTGATGAAATCCAACGCTCCATGTCCTCCGCCTCCCTCGTCTCCGTCGACGACCAGACCAAGCTTAACTCTGCCATCCAGATCGCCATGGCGAGGCTCGAGGACGAGTTCCGCAACATCCTCCTCAACCACACCTCTCCCATCGAGCCTGACTCGCTCACCTGTCGCAGGGTCTGGGCAGCGCCTCCACGTTCTGCTTCACGAAGAGACGGCCGCGACCATCCCCGATGGAGAAGGCGGAGCCCACCAAGGCATCCATTCAACAGAGGTTGCTGTTCGTTTGTTCGAGAAGTGCAGGCGTGAAGAAGAGGTTGCAGAGGTTGGTCATGCTCAACACCACAACCGCCATGGCTTGCTCGGCATGTTCGAGGTCTCGAGGCTTGCTGCTCCAGAAACGGGTAGTCGCTGGTTTTTCTCTTTTTTTTTTTTTTTTTTTTTAGGAGATGAGAAAAACCAGAAGGATGGCTATTATTGTCGAGCACCATCAGCATCATCACAATCTATTGGAACCATATAAATTGGTAGAATCAGCACCAATCTACCAAAATCCTACAGGTGTTTGAATAAATGCGTGAGAGAGCTAGACTGGTACAGAAAAATTGGGTTTTCCTCGTAGGTCTCCATCTGGAACCAGAGAGACAAACTCGGTGAGTGAGGTGGCCAAGTAGTTGCAGGGTTGTGGGTGTGATTAGCAAAACAACAAGGGGGAAGAAGATGGAGATAAATTTGCTAAGAACACCCATTTGGTGTTTGTTTTCTGATTATGGAGTTGAGATTCCTGATAACAGAAGGTTGTGCCTCTGAGACACAAAACAAAGAAGAGACAGAGAGAAGAAACCAGAAGCAGAGAGAAAAATCAGAGAATTCAGCTGGTATTTTTAAAAACGAATTCGTGCTGATAACGTGTTATAAATCTATCTGAATTTGGAGAGGAAATTGAGAGAGAGAATGAAGAGAATGTTTTGTTCTCTTATTGAATGTTTCTGTCTATCTTTACAAGTAGGAAGGGGAAGTATTTATAGGCATATTTGGGGGGCATTTTGGGAACTCCACTATTACAACAGAAAAAAACTATTTAGTCAAATAGAGTACATAGATCATACATATTTTTTTAATTATATTTTAAAATGTGTTGTAGTCTTTACACACACACACAAAACATAACTATTTAATCAAATAGACATAACCAGCTAGGGGCCGCCCCTTGTCGGGCTTTTGGTTTAAAAGGGATTGAAATGAGCCCATCCATTGGGCCTGGCTTAAGTGGGCTTTTTGGGCAGGGCCACTCACGAGCCACCTATTGCCTTCTTCTTTTTTCTTCCTTATATTGCCTTGCCTTATTTCCATTCAAAACATTTAAGTAAATGTTTTGTCTATTTACTTGAATTTACTTTTATGTTACTCCATTTACTTAAGTTTATAATGTAAATAAGGAAGTACCATCCATTTGGATTCAATTAAAAATACCATAAAATCAAATTCACAACAAATCAAAATATGAAAATCTAGTTTTAGTATAAGATACATTTTATACCAATATTGATACCTCAATAAGTTAATGTATAATTTACACTAAAATCTCATAAAATTGTGTTTGCTTATTTAAGATGTAAGGAATACAAACTGACAAAAATATCATTAAAAACATTAGTATTTCAAAAGTCTATTTTTCATATTTTATCAAAAATCTGTATATCATACTTGAAAAACGTTTTTTTTTTCTCTAAATTTAACAAAATCCAGTTAAGTCCATTTTAAAATACTGGATTCGTTCATGATCACCTAATTGTTATGACACAAGTTGAATAATTTTCAATTCGATTGATTTAAGATCTATAAAACTATCACAACACATTGCATTGCATTGCGGGATGAAAAAGAAAGGAAAAAATGCAAAAGGAAAATGCGAGGGAAGGTAGAGGTAGAGCTAGCTAGACCAGACTATATCAACATAAAGAGGTGAAAGCAATATATCCATGTATCAATCTAAAATTCAGTATATTAAAAAACAAAAAGAGAGAGAGAGAGAGAGAGAGAGAGAGAGAGAGCGTGCGGTCACGAGTAAAAGAAGCGCGTCACATGTGTTTCATAATATTTAAAAATATTATTATTTTATTTCTCAGCGATGTGAAGGTGAAGGAGGTCTTTTCCGCAACAGGAGACCCTTTGCTTTGCCTCTCTCTCTCTCTCTCTCTCTCTAAACAACTCTCTCGCGCTCTGAATCTCCCACTAATACTCTCTCTCTCTCTCTCTCTCTCTCTCATCTCGATCGAAAGGAGAACAAGGCAGAAATCAAACCCTAATTTTTCAGTGAATCTGTCTCTCTCGCTCTCTCTCTCTGTCCCTTTCTTTTCATTTGGATCCCGGTAGTTCCTCCATAATAATACCTTAGGTTTGTAAGATCTTAAAAAAATATATTTTGAAGGCAAAGAAACCCTAGGCTTGTTGCTCATCTGATGCTTATACCAACCAAAATTTGAGGATTTTTTTGATAAAAATTTCTTGAATCTACGCAAGGTTCGAGTTTGGATTTGCAGAATAGGTTGATCATACTAGTATGTGTATATATTTGTGCTTCGGTGTTTTGAATTGGACAAAGATTGATTAGGGAGAGTTTTGGTAATTTTTGGAATATTGGATGTATTGGATATTGTTCTAGATTGAGCTGGATCAGAGAATGGATTTGCTCTATTTTAGGGTCTAGTGGCAGTGGCGTAGACTTTTTTTGGGCTGATTTGTATTGCTCGGGAGTTGAGAAATTGGATTTGGGATTTGGTAATGGGTGATGCCTGAGCTGGGCTTACTAATTTTTTTGCACTGAATTGTATAACTTTGTGTATCAAATTGACTTTCTGGGTTAGAATTGGTGTAGCAATTAGGCAATTAGTGGATGTATTAAATTGAAGCTTCCTCTGGAGGTAGGAAACCCTTGCGTTGATTTGGATGTTGATATGGTTTTTGGGCTTTGCCTTTTGAGCTTGGAGTCGTGACTGTTGATTGAAGAGTGGTTGTTTTTACGGTTGGGAGGACACTCTGATTAGCTTGTAGTTGGGATATACTGTTTGCATCGACTATTTGCAGAATGAGCTTAGAGAATGAAGACACACAGTCACCAGATCAGCCTACTGAAACGGATAACGAAATTCAAAAGTAATAAATTTGTCTTTGGCACTTCTGGTTTTACTAATTGATGTAGTTCTTCTTGTATATCTATTCATGAATTTTTCATTCCTTTGTCATTGGTGAACTATAACAATATTGTTCCTCTTATGGTCCAGGAAGTCGAAATTGTCATATACGAGAGAATTCCTACTGTCGTTTTGTGAATTAGATATCTGCAAGAAGTTGCCAAGTGGGTTCGACCAGTCCATTATAAGGTGATATGCCTCTTTTGATTGGTTCGGTTGTTAACTTGTATTTCTTAAGTTATTTTTGTATTATAGATGCCTGGTTATGCTGTTTGGTTGGTTACTAATACTGCTTTACTCGTATATCATATTAAGCCTTGTTCATTATGTATGACCGTAGTTTAAGTTATTTTCCTTTTTAAATCAGTGAGTTCGAGGATGCTTTCAAAGATCGGCAAAGGATATCTAGTGGTTTGTCATCACATAGTTTCAGGCGAAATGAGTATGGTTCGTCCCCACCCACGAGAGGGGATGTAGCTGGTTATTCGCGGGCAATCCCTGGAAGGTGGGAAAGTCGTTCAACCGGACGGAGTGATAAAGATAGTGACTCGCAATCTGATAGGGATTCAGGTAAAGTTTTAGATTACTCGTATTGGTATTTGATATAGGAATTTTGACATCCAGTTGTGGATTGATATGGATTTCTCTTCTCTGTAGAACTGCAGATGTATTTAAAATATGTTCATTTCCTGTCTTGAAACAATCAAGAAATTTATTTCTGATTGAAATATGTTTTGTCTTCATTCTGTGTCATGCTCATTTCAGTGGCAATATCATCATTTATTCCACCACTGTAGAGCTGATATCAGGCTAGACTATTTCTCTAGAAAAATCAATTCTGAACTGTTGTATTTCTGCCCTGCTGAATTACTGTATCGATATACAGATTCTGGAAGGCATTATGGGAAGCGGTCTTGGCAGGTTCCTGAGCATGATGGACTACTCGGAAGTGGTTCCTTTCCAAGACCTGCTGGGTTTACTGCAGGGATATCAGCACCAAAAGTTCGACCTAATGATACGTACCAGCTAAATAGAACCAACGAGCCATATCACCCTCCCCGCCCGTACAAGGTAAGCCTTTTACTTATTTGTGGCTCGAACATGTTTTTGTAAACAATTTTCAGAAGCATAATGCCTGCAGTAGTGGATTTAAGTATCCACCACTTTTAAAATGCTGCTGCATGGTTTTGTCTATGTTTTTCTTTTTGATAAGATAGTTTTTCTCTTTAAGAACAGTATAATGCGAATTAAAAGCCTCCTAGTTATTCTTTACTAACTTACTATAATTTGTAGGCAGCACCTCACTCACGGAGGGAGATGACTGACTCATTGAATGATGAAACATTTGGTTCGTCTGAGGTTACAAGTGAGGATAGAGCAGAAGAGGAAAGAAAGAGAAGAGGTATTTGCTCTTGTCATTGAGGTTGCTTGGTAGAAGTAGTGATTTTTACTTTTCTTCTGTTCTTGTTAGTCTTTCATATGTCTCTAGTATGGGTCAGTAGGTTTTTTATGTCAGTTAATGCAAGTTTGAAATTTGATGAATTTCCTCTCAGCTTCGTTTGAATTGATGAGAAAAGAACAGCAGAAAGCATTTCAAGAAAAGCAGAAGCTGAAGCCAGAGAAGAACAAAGGTGATTTTGACTTTGCCACACTGTTGGATGATTCCAAAGATGAGAAGAGACTTTTGCATAGAAGCAGTGAAATAGAGGAGCCTCTTATACCACCAGCTTCAAATAATGATGCTGAAAAGTCTACTTTTCTCTTGCAAACTCCTGCACCCAGACCTCTTGTACCCCCAGGTTTTGCAAGCACAGTCTTGGAAAGAAATCTTGGAGCAAAGTCCTTGAGCCATCCCCATGAAGTGGAGGTAACCATTGTGCATAACATTATTGGAGGTGGTAATTTCAAGGATTACATAGGTCATGTTATCTATTGAATTAAAATTATGACAATCTTGCTAGAAGGGCCAAGAGATATTAGGTTGAGGAATGCCGAAGCATTTTGTTGTCACTTGCATGTGATGTTGGGCTAATAGTTGAAAATTTGTCTGTTTTTTTTTTTATTTAGATTAATTTTGCTGATCAGTGCATCATGTAGTTTATAGTGCTGATAAATTACCATTTAGTAATGCCAACCCAAGATTGAATCTTCCTAATATTTGCATGTTCCTTCAGTTGGGTTCTGTTATGAATAGAATATCTGTTGCTTCCTTGTGATAGGTTGGGAGTTCTGAACTTGATGAAAATATTTTGCATGCCAAAAGTAAACTTGTTTTAAATGGGACTTCTGATAAACAAGTGGAGAAACAATCAGCTGAACAAATGGTGTTGGGCAAGCAGCAACATGGAAGTGCAAGTACTCATGTCTCGGTTGATAGCATGAGTGAGAAGAATCCAAATTTGTCACCACCCCAAGGTGCCTATAATAAGATCATTGGCATTGATAGTCAAATATACGATACATCGAATACATCGCAAGCTTTAGAAGCCTCCAAAAATAGTGAAGTGATTGATCTCAATGCTGAAAAGCTGGCCGGGAATAAGATTGTTGGTGAATCCAATGAAGGTCATTCTACATCAATACTGGAAAAGCTCTTTAGCAGTGCTGGAGCATTAAATGGTGTTGGTTCCTCTAAGATAAGTGAGGTAATTGTGGTGTCCAATGGTGTTTCTTTTTGTATTTATAGATTTTCTATAAATACTTGCAAAGATTACTACTCAGGACGAGTTTCAAGTTCACAAAGGTCTTGATTTGTTCTTATTTTTTAGGACCATAAAGTCATACCATGATGTGATCCCCCTGAACCCAATATCTATCTTGCATCTGTGCGAGCATTTAACATGCTATTACTGTACTGAGACCTGCTATTGATAAGGTCCATCAGAATTATGTTTAGCAAAGAAGTTTTCCATTTAGGCGTTCTTAGGGTCCAATTTAGGTCCAGGTGAGTTTTTTTGTTTTTTAGTTGCAAGCATCCATCTGCATGTTCTCTTTCACATCACTTTTCCTTGGTTAAGAGCATCCACAATGGGCTCCTTAAACCACCTCCTCAACTAAAATTTAGGGAGGAATTTAAAAAACCCACCTCCAACCATGCTCTCTATCCAGCTCCTAAAATAGGAGACCTCTAGGAGCTCCTAAATATGAGGAGAGAGAAAGTACTCCTAGTGATTCCCTATAATTAAATGCTTCTATATTTAATATTATTTTAAGCATTTATGCCAACTATTTTTAATTATTGCTTTTGTGTCTACATTTTATGACTCTTTAAACTAGAGAGTATGGTTGGAGTTGAAATTTTATAGAGAGCTCCTAAAATAGCTTTCTAGTGTTTTTAGCTAAATTTTAACTAAAAAATAGAGAGCATGATTGTGGATGCTCTAAGTGGAAGGGCCCTCACATCACTTTTAACTGTGCAATTCATGGCTTTACATCCATCTGATGCTTATTGGCATATGTGTCAGTGTGTGTGTTTTTTTCCTCATTTAAATGAAAACAAAATCGTTAGCTTGAATCACGAGTCTCATCTATATCTTTTGTGCTTCTTTAGCATCATGATAGTAAAGCAGATGAGACATGGAGCCCTGACACTGTCCAGTCTTCCAAGTTTGCTCATTGGTTTCGCGAAGAAGGTCTGCTTCCATTGATCTTTTGGACTTTAAAGTTCAAAATGCTTTCCAACATCAATTGTTTATACTTGGAATGGGAGATGTACATTTGAGCTCTAATTAGTTCAATCTTACTGCAGAAAAGAAATCTGGTGATGATCTCTCATCTGGAAGGCGAAATGACTTACTTTCATTGATCGTTGGTGGTGAAAAAGGTGGACCCCACATTTCTGATGGGGTACATGATCACAGTCTTCCTACTTTTTCTTCCCAAAACTCTGAACCGGCAGACAGGCTTTTGACATCAGATTTAGTATCTCCAACAGTTGGTAACACCAAGGAACCATTTAAAAAAAATAAACCAGAGGCAGTTTCGGCAGTCCTTACTTGTGAAGACCTTGAACAATCGATTCTGTCTGAAATTAGTGAAAGTGGTCCAAACTTGCAGCCCCCTGTTCAAAGGTGGGCTTTACCTGGTAAAAAACCCGAGCAGCTGAAAGCTAATGTCGATAATCATGCATCCCAGCACCTACTTTCACTGTTGCAGAAGGGAACAGGCTTGAAAGATATGGAACCATCCCCTAATCAAGAAACAACATTTTTTGAAAAATTACATGACATTGAAGGAACAACTATTGGCAGTGCAGTTCACAGTTCAAAAGAGGACAATGCTGAAAATGCTTCTGATTCAGGGAAGAGTCTTACTCTTGAAACACTCTTTGGAACTGCTTTTATGAAAGAGTTACAATCAGTTGGAGCTCCGGTTTCTGTTAAAAGGGGCCCAATTGGGTCTGCAAGGGTAGATGTTGTGGAGCCTCAGGGGTTACCTTTTCCCGTGATAGATAACAGTCTTCTTCCATCTGCAACTGAAATTGGACCGAACACAACTAGCCATAGTAGTAATGACTCGACAGCACATAGAAGGAAGCAAACAAAATCAGATAAGATTGAAGAGCGGTTGCTAGGCTTTGACAATCCTCAAATTGAACTAGGTTCATCACAGGTTGGAACGGACTTGGGGTCTAAGATTGGTGTCTTTGATGGGCCTGCTGATTTTCGACTTCCTGAAGAGGATAGCTTGATTACAGTCAGTGAACCATTGAACATCCAAAATTTTATGTCTTCTGGGAATCTAGTGAAAAACAAATTGTTCTCCTCCCCAAACACACAAGTTGACATTGCTGAAAAATTGGCAGCTATGAATTCGGCCTTTAAAGATGAAAGGAGTATCATGGTAAGCCAAGAAGGTCCGCCTTTTCTTCGTGGTCCTTATGATATGAGAGAGCCTGATCTCCCATATCAGAACCTTCATGTTCAGCCATCTTCTCAACAGCTCCATCATCCTCAGTTGAATCATGGGGGGTCCTTGTTCCATCAATTAGATTCTCATCCGGCTAATATCAATTCTCAGATGAATTTTATGGCGCCAGAGGGCATTATCCGAAGTGATCCTCCACCAAACCATCAATTTCATGCAAATATGGTTCGTCCACCTTTTCATCATGCAAACGCTGGGCAATCTGGGTTTGATGCTCATGCCCATCACCCTATGTTGCAACAGATGCACCTACCAGGCAACTTTCCTCCACCTCACCTGCTACAAGGATTATCCAATGCTCAACCCCTGCCTCCTCATCCCAACCGGGGTGCACCTCTTCCTGCTCATCCAAGCAGTCAGGTGAATAGTTTTATGCAAGAAATGAACCCAATGCCAGGTTTTCCTTATGGTCCCCGGCAGCCCAACTTTGGTGGTCATGGAATGCCGTCGCCCGGTAAAGCACTTCTCTTTGCATCTGTTGTTAGTACTTCTGGTTGATTTTATTGCGTCTGCATGATACTCTGAATTTTTATGCGAATGCATCCATTAAGTGGTTTGTGACAGATATTGTGCACATTTACTTGTATTTCTCCTCTCAAAGGCCAAAGTTTCTGACAATATATTTCTTGCCCTTTCATATTCAGCCTTCTTAAACCTCCAAAAATTGCATAAGTAAATTTTCTTGTTTTCTTCTATATAGTTCAACATCGATTGAAATCTTCTTTCCTTTGCTGGAATTTCAGTTTTATGCTTTATAAACATTGAACAGGCTATACTATATTTTGGAAATTGCATGTGGTATATACTGACGTTCTTTAAAATTCAGCTCCTGATGTTGCTGGTGGAAGCAACCATCCAGAGGTACTCCAAAGGCTCATGGAGATGGACTTAAGGTCAAATTCGAAACAGATTCGCCCATTTGCTGCTGGTGGACATACCCAAGGGATGTACGGACATGAACTTGATATGGGTTTCGGGTATAGGTAGTTGACTCAGATGTTTGAACTTGTGCATATCTCAATGTATTGAGAGTCTCGTGGCCAGATGTGCAATTCAAAGGACGGGCGATGTGTTTAATATTGCTTATTTCAAATGGGATCTTGAGGCTAGTGTAATTAATGGATTTTTCTTGCAATTAGTATTTCACCTGGCAATTAATTTGATTGCACGTATACTTACTTGAATGAGGAAAGTCATGAATCGTGAAGTGTGAGGATATGGGATCAACTACTTCCCTAATCAATCTAAACTCATTTCTCATATTGATAGCAAAACTTTCTCCATTTTCTTAATGACGTGTGTCACTTTACTTACACTTAAAACAATGTCATTAATACTTGAGACAAATTAGCTTTTGTTTTCCTAATTTACCCTTATTAAATGTATTGACTTTTATATTTCTTTCAATTTATCCATTTTTTTAAAAACTTTCTTGTCATCTTGGTAAAAATTAAATAAGAAAAAAAACCGTCAGTTTTAAAATAAATAAAAAAATTCAAAATTACAATCAATTCAATTGTCGTAGGATTAGTCTTTTAACAAAAAAAAATTTATTTTAAAAAAATCAGCAAGAAATAACCTAAAAATTAGTTCCAGGGGGCAGAAATAGATGAGATGGTAAAAACAATTCTTGGAACACCTACATCATTCCAATGAATTCAACATCAACATACATCCAAGACAAGGCATGTTCATACATATTTGTTTCCACGTGAATTTGAATTTTTCACCACACCCGTGGTTCTTCATCAATATATGAATTTTTTAACAAGGTAGTAAGAAAATTGTAAAAAAATTAAAGGATAAATTGGAGAAAACATGAAAGTTAATATATTTAATAAGGGTAAGTTTTTTGTGTTTAGAAGGAGAATTCATTCATAAAATCAGTACAAAGAGTGACATGATACAGTGACCTTGTTAAAACCTTCCTAGGACAACCTCATGGGACAAATTCTAGAGGAGGAAAAAATACCAAACACGTCATGGACTAACATGAGAGTCCAATTCAGGTCACTTTGGACTATTACAATAAAAGAACAAGTCAAAAACAAAACCTAACGCAAAGACTTCCGACGAGAACCTCAACTAGAGACCAATACAGTAGACCCACATGAGAGGACCATAAAAACCCTAAATAGTAAACCTATAGGAGAGGACCGCAGAACATCCCAATTGTCAAAAGAAGCCTTCTATGAGAAAAATCATAGTCCTTTGACACCCACACAAACTCTAAGTCATATCATAGCAGAAATCAGGAAAGAACACAGAGAACGAACATAGAAACAACAGTAAAAAGATCCATGAGAAGTACTCTACTTCAACTCAGAGCCTGACAAAGAAAACCTCCTATGACTAAGCATAGTTCTTCGATCGGCGCAGAGTAAAAAAGAGCACCACATCCCAACAACTACCACCAGTGTTGCTGCTGCCGTTGCCGTTAAAACAGAGACAAAACATCAGCCACAAGGAGAGACAATCCAACGTCACTACTGTCGCCGCCACCAAGACAAAGACAATACTAGTCACCTGGAACACTGTAAAAACAACCAAACAAAACAAACAGACAAACAAACCTAGATCCAAACATATCTAGACTATCTGGAGAGAGGAAGAGGAGGAGAAGAGGGGATAAGAGGAAAGAAAAATATGGGAGAAACAGAAGAGGAGATGAGGAGAGGAAGGGGAAGATGGGCGGATGGGAGGAGGGGTAGTGGCCACCTCCCCCCCTTAGCTTCCTCGCGGTTGGCTGTCAGCAAGGAGAAAAGAAATCAGAGTGTGGCTAGGGTTTCTCAGTATCCAGTACGGTTTTAATAAGGGTAAGTTCGAAAAATAAAAGTTAGATTGTCTCAATTATTAATGACATTGTTTTAAGTATAAAAAAAAATGACACATGTCAATGAAAAAAGGGAAAATCTTCTAAAGAGAAGGTTGCTAGCATTCGCTTGGGTGGATATCCGTTATCATAGCAGCAAGTGGTGTATGGAGGCAGGCGGCGGCGACATGGAAGATTTGACGGGACCATTAAGGTGGAATGATGAGAGGTCCTTATATATATGTTCCATGGTTTTGAAGGTTGAGACTGTTTCTTACGTTATTAATTCCATCAGATTGAGCGATTTGTTTTCCTCATCATGCTCCTGCCGCTTTGATCCTGATCTTCCTACTAATCCTAATCCTACTGCTATTGGTGATCCCGACCTTCCTACTAATCCTACTGCTATTGGTGGTGATGGTGATAGAACCAAATGCCTGTGGTGCTCCAAATGCCCGTGGTGCTCCAAATCCCTCAAAGCCCCCGACGAGGAGAAGGAGGATTGTAGTGAATTAAACCATCCGGATAATACGACAACCAGAACAGAATGCGCGGCTTGCTCTAAGGGCAATAGTGAATTACGCTATCGGGCTTCTCTCACCGGCGAGTATCTTCCCTTCTATATGGGTTGCGGTGTCTTTGGATCTCAAATTGTTTTCGGCGGAGGTGCGAAATCCCGCCTCTCAACCGTGGCCGAGCGCAGCGATAGGCGATTCGGACCAGATGCGAG
Source organism: Prunus persica (assembly GCF_000346465.2). NCBI lineage: Eukaryota > Viridiplantae > Streptophyta > Magnoliopsida > Rosales > Rosaceae > Prunus > Prunus persica. The sequence goes on from NC_034010.1 coordinate 22,153,780, forward strand.
TAGAGCTATATATGGATTTGAGACTCGGGATCCGAATCCCACGATCAAACTGAGGGGCCGAGAGCGTATGTTTGGGAAATTGCTTGGAGAAGTCCCTAAACCCCTGCTGATGGAGGTTTCGGGGAAACTCTATGCTCTCTCCGGTGAGACAATCTTATGTAAGAAAAAGCCTCCATATTTTCAGGTTTTCAACCCCAACTCTAAGAAATGGTCTCCCCTTCCCGCACCTTCAATTCTCGAGCCTGGTGGAAGCTATGGAGACTTCTCTTGTGCAATTGTGGATAGTTTTATCCTTCTGTCGACTCGGACCAGTATGGTATATGGCTTTGACACTAGTGAAGAGGAACATCCAAAATGGATAGAAGTTGGGACTCCTAGTTTTTTCTCCGATCGTCCTCTTCCTTTTAAAGGAAAAGCTTTGCTCCTGATGGATGACAATGAGTCTTTCATGTTCAGTTATAAGAAGAGGAAACAGCGTGGATATGCCATTGTTGTCTACTCTGTTGCTCCTGATCATGTGTCTGTTATTAAAAAATTGCCACTGGAGCAAGTTCTAGCGGAAGCGGATAAGTTGCCTGCTGATTTTCGTCGTACATATTCAACATATGACCACTGCTTTGTTCATATAGAAGGTCTGAAAGTCTGCCTAATTATGAGCTTATATATTTCTCCAGGCAACAGCGCACCTAGAAGGTCTGAGAAGTTGCGCATTATGTCGTTAACCTTTGAAATCTCACCACCGACCACAAAGGGAAGGGACGTCAAACATATTCATACTCGCTTCTTTGACTGCGATACCAGACTGTCTCACACATCTCACCCATGTGAAAACACTCGGCATGCAAATGTGCTTGGTGCTTTTGTTCTGTAAGTTGTTTTACGCCTAATTACTTCTCTTCATTATATATGCTTTTTTTTACAAGGTGAATAAATGAACACTACCACATCCACGTATCTGTTTTGTATGTTTTTGTTACATATGCAATGCTGGCTGGTATCCTGCCATTTCAAATGGCAGGTGTGGATTTATGATTACTTATTTTAATCTTACTGTTGTTCATTACGGAGGGTTTGCTCAAATTTTGTTATTTATGTATTTTTTGGGACAGGTAAATTGTCGAGTGAAGAATCATGCTATGAGGAGAAGACCATGCAAGCTAGTTAGTGTTGTCTTAGCTTATTTAAGAATAGATATTTGTGGTCTGGTTGACTCTGCTTTTGTAATGGCATGAAAACATAACTTATTTTGATCTGCTTTTTTATTGTAATCAAAACTCAAGAATGGGCTGTATCGTCCTACTTTTGCAATCTATTTGTTCGAGTATTGGTCTCTTTTGTTCATTCAAGTTTCTTCATTTGTTATGGTTAAACGGCTCAACTCTCCTCACATGGTCAAAGTTATAGTCTCAAGTTTCAGCTAAGCACAACTCTAGTCTGCTATACCCTGTTATCTTTCATGTTTGACCAAAAATAAAATATACCGTTGTGTTTCATGAAGTGCACTACGTCTGCACGTTTTGGACCTCCCCCTAAACCCTTCCAGAACAACAAATATGGAGGGTTGCCGGCCACATTTTCAGTCCAAGCTGTTAAAGCTTGTTGGAAATTTGAGCTGGCAAAACTTTACCATCAGGATCAAGAACTTTCGCATTAAGACGACGACAATCCCAGTCATCCTTGAATAATTTATTGCCTATTTTTGCCCCGAAAGATTTCAGTAAGCTCGAACACTCATCATGGCCACCGATGCACTTTTTTATCATTCTTCAGCTGATATTCAATCAAAAAAGATAAACAAGAAATAAATAAAAAGCTTAGAATTAGGATTATTTTTTTGTAGAAACCTTTTCAGTCTCATTCTCTATGGCCTGGCCACCACTGCAATATCAAATCATCCCCAAGGGCCTGCAAGGTATATGCTCTTGAGAATGATGTATATAGCTCTCTGCGGCAGACACATGCCTCAGAATAAATGTTTTTCTAGGTGTTTAATACAGAGTGTCAATGGGGAGCTTTCACTTCTTGATTTGGTTGATGAACGTTAGAGGGAGCTTACTGATTCTATTGAATTATTTTTGGGTTACATGTAGTCAATCAGAGAAGAAAACAAATCTTATTGAGGAAGTTGCATGTTAGATTATGGCCACCGAGGAATGCAGGTAATAAACTGCTATTACGGCTTTGATATCGTACTGTGTTTAGCTTATCATTTGTGAGGTCTATTCAAATTGATTTGTACTGTGAAATTTATTCTGGTTGGGAGTTTCTTTTTTCAGGTGTGGTATCCATCTCGGGGGGTTGACCCTTTTAAGCAGGAGGGTTTCTTGCAAGGACGTTTGTATTCAAGAAACAGTGTTCTCTGTGTTGTGGATTGTTGGCAGATAGTTATACTATCTATATGGAATTGATGCATAGTAAGTTTTCCCTTATTAGGAGGATTAGTTAGAATTTTCCTCAGTATAATTATGAATCTTGCACACTTGTGTTATGATGGGAGTGCAGTTTAAATGTGACAACCGATCAGTTCAACTGTATTTGCCTGTGTGTTGTTAAAAGAGTAGTAATATTTGGAATTTGCTGCTCTGTTATTGTTGGGTGATTTGAGAATTTTCTGGTCGCCGGAATTTTCTCAAGCCACTCACGCGCTGCCAGCGCGTGAGCTCTGTTTGGGTGACCCATTTGGTCCTAAAATGATCTCCATGTCGTTCCGAGCACGAGGGTATACTCAAATTTGAATTTAATTATCGTTTGAGAGTCGATTGAATTATGCATATTATGCGGGTGTATTCAATAAGATCTCAGAGGATTTTGAAAGACTTTTATTAAGCGACAGATTTCATGGATTTCTATAAACTCCTGTAGATTCCACATGGACTCTGGGAGAATCCTGTAGACTCCTACAGCCTGTAGACTCCTACAGTCTGGATTTGTAGATTTTTTATTACAAAGTACAAACTTTGATGAATTTTTTCAACGTATGAGGTGTTATGATTGTGGTGGTGGTGGTGGAAGGGGAAAGGCGTTTCGGTGGGTTGGATGGGTGGGTGCACCATGGAAATATTTGAAATCCACCGAAACATCACGGGGGTAAGGCTAGATTTTTCAATACAGCTAGATTTTGTAGGGAGTCATTAGAAGATTAAATACACTCAGATTTTTATACTCTTTTAAAATCTTGATTGAATACCGAATTTTTAAAGTCGTTTAAAATCCCTTCCAAATTGAATACACCCGTAGCACAATTTACAACCTGCCATGCACATTTGAAAGTGAACGTTGATCTGGTCAGAAAGCAAGATGATATAAACAAATTGCATACGCAAGAGATATTTATGCTCCATTTATTGAAGTGTTATAACCTCTAAACAAAATTTGATTTAAGCGCAGAAAGCTCAACGAGGTACACCCAAAATGCAAGAACTTTTGGTTAAGGAACCATTTTGCATGGTGTAAGAGGCACAGGAACCATACAGGTAGCAGATTTCTCTTATTGTTACCATTTTGAGCTCCTACTTTTATTCCACATTATGTAAAAACAAAAAACAAATATTACAACCATATACCCGAAACCCTATACAAGACAGCCTCCGGGACAAACATTGAAGTTGACTGTATCATCCCACATTCCTTGATGACAAGGTTCAAAGTATGGTATGCACACAAAACTGGGGTTGGTCCTTCGACAAGCTACATAGTAACAGATATATTCTCGAAAACTCGTCACTGCGCATTCTACATATATACAAAGCCTCTCCGCACTATAACTGTTAGTGAACTTGGTCGCTCAGCACTCCTGCCCTCGAATCCACTGTTAAGAGTTCAACAATGGGTAGATATTAGTTGCAAATATAGAGGAGTTGAAAAGTTCTATTTGCCTTCTCTATCTTTTCAGAAATAAAAACAAAAAGAGAGGAAATTCCATTTACCTTCATTTCCTAAGCAGATAGGATGGCATTCTCTGATTTACCAATGCAAGAAAAGTTGCAATTGCTATCAGATATAGCTTTCTCAGAGTCGGCATCATATGATGAAAGTAGTTTTCTCTGTGTAGACAAGGAGAGCCGTTAATATGCAAATCACAATATAAATTTAGTAAAATCTAATATGTTTGCTAGGAAAGACACTAAATCTAAAGTGAAGAGTGAAAAGCATTGACATGACTTGTTCCATAAGGCTCAAAGACAAGCAAAGCATAGAAAAGTTTGTCCCAAGCTAGAAATTAAAGCACTTTTTCAGATGAATCAATCTTCTTATGCAACAAAATGGATGTAACAGTCTCGTATAATCATTTTACAAATTCAACCAAGTAGATGATTGACTTGTGTGGTAACCAGCTTGCCAACTGTAAGTAGGGAATAATAGGCAATAGCTGAATTGTGAACAAAAGCATCATGTTTAATCTTTATAGTTGGATCAGCAATCAATAAATAAATTTCACATTTCAACTAGGAGACTTCTGTGTGATGCTAGATGCACAAAATATGGGCAGAAATTCTTCAACAACTACTTTGTTCTCATCAGAGACATGCATTCCTCGTACTCTGAAGCTCCATGATGAAATAATACCAATAAACTATTACCATGTACAGTCAGCACGAACCTAACCTATCTGTGAGCTAAATAGAATTTACCAGGTTATCTTAATGAAGTAGACTATTAGGTGTAATAGTGCAATATTGAAAGTTCAGTTTAGTAGCTACCAAACACAAAGGAAAATGTTATCATGAGATGCAAGGATTATGCTCCACTCACTCATGCCAAAGTTTTAAAACCATAGAAGACAAACAATTAGAATGTTGCGTCTGTCAAGAAAGAAATGCTTTAGCCGAGAAAGAGAATACTTACATGATCCTCAAATTCAGGACTTGTCAAATTAAGGGAGAGGTTCCGCATCAGCAAAAGTACCTGGGAAGGATCCAAATAACACTTGAGTAAATCAGCACCTTCCTTAGCAGTTAGAGCAAGACCAAACAACTGTTCTAAAACTAGAGTCTAAATGCGAACTCTTTCAATGACATGAATGGCCAAATAAATAAATAAAATTGGTTACAAAGATTTTAAAATCAACTTACGGTTTCCAAATTTATGGGGTCTAATTCTTTCAATCTCTCCAAATGACTAGTCGCATTGGGGTCAAACACACTGCCGATAAATTTGTACACCTGAGCAAAATCTGGCAAAACTGCACATACAGGAACTAAATTTAATACCAACATAATTGAAACAAATGTCATGGACAGCTGATGAACATTGCAATACCAGAGAAGAATCTACATCTGATTATGAGTTTCAAGCAAGCAACACCTTACTGTATGAAACTGGTTAAGGATAGAATGTAGATGTCAAAGGCTACACTCCAATATCACCTCCTTAAGCAGTTGATATAATTTTAACAAGAATAAAACTTCTTAATTCAAACATAACAAAGACATATTTAAAAAAAGAAAAAGAATTTAAACCTCTATGTGGCTGGCCAGGATCTGCTTGATCAACTTTCTCACTCATTTGCCAAGTTGTTGGGTTGCTTTCATTACTACTACTGTAGCAAGAGTTATGTGCAACAGTTGGACCTGCTAACCTTCCATCATCTAATAAATAACACGAAAAAAAATACATCATATTTTAACAAAATAGAGGAACAACTTATTATGGTTAAATTTCTCAAGAATAAGTCACAAAGACAGGCAGGAAAAGCTGAAACCTTTAGTTATTTGCGACACATTGACTGGAGGCACAGAATTATAACTCCACGAAGATAAAGTTGCACTGGTAACTGGAGTTCCAAGCGCAAATGAAGAATCTGGCTGGTAAACGTATCCATTGAGCAAAGCAGATGAAGATTGAAACTGCCCAGCAACTTGAGATACAACTGCAGCTACAAGAAATTAACTTATGAACGAGAATTCTTTTAAAACCATAAGAAAAATTTCCAATAAAACAATGGTTGACTATGTTTACCACTTTTTGGAGCCTTTTGTGGGTATGGATGAGTCGCTTTCCTCTTAGGCCGAGGTGGAGGTACATGTTCACTTGTCCCTTTCTTCTGAACCTTTAAAAAGTACTTCTGTGCATGACTACGTATCTGACAGGAATATCACTTACCTTTAATACAGTGAAGACATGTATATCATATATGAATTGAAATGGAGCCAAAAGAAATTTGATAAGACCAAGTCACCAAGCAGATACAGGGCCTACTAAAGGTAAGCGATATACATAATCACTTATAGATGCTACAACCATGAAATTTTAAGAGGCATTCTTCCAGAACCCTACAAAATGTTTTGATATTCTTCCAGTATTCATATGACTCTTCCCTATACACCCGAGAAAGACAATGAAAAAAAAAAAAGGTATTATATTTCTCCTACGTTTTTGTTTATTTTCTATCTGCAAATAGATGATAAGTTTGACTGCAAAAGTAGTCACCTGGATAACCGTTTTTGAGCCAACAAATGCTTCAATCTTCTTCCAGTCACGATCAAATCTAAGTTGAGCCAAGTAAACAAAAATAAGAATGAAACATAAACAAGGACGAATTTTTTTAAAAGAAAATATAAACAAGGAGGAATGACTTGCATGAAAATAATTAAACATACATTCAAGTTTTCTACTCTATCTTTTTATTTTTTTGGGCGACCTACTGAGGCAAGTCCTGCTATTCAACAAATCTAAATATATAAGGAATAAAAAAAAAAATTACGACTTGAGAAAACAGTAAACTCCACTTAGACGAGCTTAGTACTATTTTTGGTTTCTTTTCCCCCACCACTTTTGTATCTCAATTTTCTTGGATACCAAACTATGTAAAGCACCTAGTACTACCTAAAAATTGGTATCGATAATGAAATTCCAAAATCAAAGAAATGTTCAAGATTTGAAACTTGTATAAAATAAATTCATCACTTAAATGAACCTAATCCGATCAGTTGGATCAACTAAACCGATATATTAATTTCAAATACGGCCTAAGGTACAAAAGAACATTCACAATATACAAGGTCTTATTTCTCTTATACTTGAAAGCTGCTACCCCAATAGTCCAAAACCCAAAAAACTCACCCTTGGGACAAACTTTTAACTCCAACTTAGCCAAATTAATATATTTGGCGTAAATTGACTAGTAAAACCCACCAAATTATCTATAATTATAAGTACCAAATATCCAAAAACCGAATGACCCGCAATAAACTCCAATTCTCTACTTGGTTAGTAAGAAAGGCAAGGAAAAATAAATAATCCATTACCCCAAAAAAAAAAAACAAAAAAAAAAAAAAACCATTCCAAACCAATCGTTCAGTCATTGAAATTGAAAACAAAGCTTTTCCATTTAATTCTTATATTTTGTAAAAAAACCAAGCTTTTTCATCTATTTTCCATACCCTGTCCCCAATTTTCTTGAGCAACAAAACAGAGCCCAAATTCGCAAACATAAACCCAAAAAAACAACAGTAATAACATAAAATTGAGCTGGCTTACAGCTGAAGAGCTTCGAGAAACTTGTCGTGCTCTTGCTCGGTCCAGCTCTCCCTGGACTTGGTAATCGTATACGGTTTCCGGATCTTCTTGCTTTGATCCTCTGCCAGCAACGACGTGGCGTTGGTGGGCGTGGACGACGCAGTACAAGCCGTCGTACTGGTCGCGGCCGAAGCTGTAGTAGCAGTTGCTGTCGGCGGTGGCATAGAATTGAGACCCGGAAGGCCCATATTCATGGGATCGAACAAGTAAAAACCTTGAGCTGGGTTTGGGTTCACAGACACCATAAGCTACAAGAAGCTGCCTATGATCTCAGAGCTTCAACCTTCAAAGCTGTTAACTTTGTAAACAAACCACACAAAGTGAAAGCGTTTTCTCTGTTTTCTGAAATGTGGGTTTTTTGTTGCTTGACAATTTGGTTTGTGTTGGTGTTTTTGTTTTGGTAGGAAAATGTGGTGTAGAAATGAAACCGCCTTTGGCAGTTCCACCTATTTAAGTATTTATTTATAAATTATAGGAAAGAAAGTCATTTTTAGTCTTTATAGTTTGATAATTTCTCCATTTTGGTCGACGTAATTTTAATTTTGACTATTTAAAAATACAATTTAATTTCAATCTAATCCTAAACAAGTAACAGACTCATTCTTATTTCATCGTGAAATTTAACAGGAATTTGAACGTGTCCTTCAATTACAATAGATATCAAATTACAAGAGTTAAATTGTCATAATTAAAATCTTAAAAATCAAAGTGGAAAATTCAATAAACTATAGAAACCAAAAATAAAATTTTGCCTTAGGTGACAAAATTTAATTACCATATCAAAATTATCAGTATATTTGTTAACTTAGATATATTTTTACATATATTCTATTTTAGCTGTAATATGAATACATTTTTGTTAATTTAGGTAGGGACACTAAAAACATTACGTACGTCTTGGGTATGACCGCACACGTGGCGACATTTCGATGTGGTATCAGACTGTGTGCTGGGCAATGGGCATACGGGAAGGGGCATGTGGCAAGTGCAACGCCGTATAATATTAAATTCCACAAGTTTTTAGCTACGTGGGATAATCCAATTGGTTAGAGTGTAAGGGCATGCCCAAAGTTCCTTCATTTTTTTCTCTGGTCAGTGACGTGAGCAGAAGTCTCTCTCCCCCAAAGTGGCCCAACACTGTCCAACTTTGTCATTGTTCTTCATGGTTGTCAAGTATGAGGAAAAGTCTTGTCTTGATCTTCTTTCTTTTCTTTTTTTTCATTATTTTGTTTAAGTTTTGGCATACAATTCCATTTGAAAATGGATAGATCTCTAACTTCACAGAAAGGTCTCCTTTTGCAACCCATACCAAAACTCTAACCCCCAATTTAGGAGCATACCCTTATTTTGAGACAAGAGAATGACAACACATCGGATGCCAAATTTTAGGTATGTTTTAAGGGACTTTGAGATTGGAAGCTCTACCATGTATGACATTTAATTCCAACTACGTTTCGACCGTCAGATTTATAAATGTTGATGATCTAATAATCGTAAAAGTATCATACGTCATATTTGATCTTTTCTAATTTAATTATCAAAAAGTGATTATATGTCATATTTAGTACCATAAAGCTTGTCAATTCAAAATAATTTTTATACACATTGAGATATTGAAATACCATAGCAGCGAGATTGAATACTGCATAAATTGTGGTTGGATCTATCTTAAACTCGGGAACAATTCAGCGGCTAAAACGTGAATTGAACAGTATAAAGACAATTAAAAATTTAAAACGGCTAAGAAATGACATCAAGTGTATCTGTAATCTATAATAATATTATTATAATATTCTACCAACAAAATCTGAAAGGTGCAGGGAAGGATCTAGAGTTTCTAGAGTTTGTCGACAGCAGCGCTGTTACGCTCCTTTTGGTAAACAGAGTCAAAGAAGACGTACTAAACAAGCAAAACCTAATTAGTTAATTTAATATGAGTTAATTAAAAGTGAATCATGTAATCACGTCTTAATTGGAATTATCAGTGTCCCAAGCAATCTACAGGATTAATTAAAAGGAAAAGCTAGGTGGTCATTGTTGGCCATGCATTATAACAATTTGCAAGGGAAATTCAATTTAATTATGAGGCTCATTATTTACTTCTTTGGTGGTCCTCGGACAATGGAGTTGCCAAAAGCGTTGTACAGCATTCCAAGGTCCCGCCCCAAAAAGAATTTCCATACAAAGGTATTTCAAACCAATCACTGCACTATCACGTGACAAAATTAAAATATATAACAATACGTGATTAAATTGAGATACCCGTAAAATGCCATTCCATCAGAACACCTGGTACATACAATGGGATCACAATCGTAAACGAAACCCTACACTTGCAAGGTTGGGGACTTGATCTCGTCCGTAAACGGTACACATCTCCACTCTTCAATATGAGTTTTGTTCAAGTCTTGAACATATTCAAAGAAATTCTAACAGGAAGGTAGAAATGATTTGTGCACATCCCATATCTGCAAATTGGTGCACTTAAGCATATTTAGGTCATAAAATAACACTAAACTGAAACTGAAACTTCCTTGAGGAATGAGTTATACAACCGCCATCCCTTGGAGGAAACCAAAGGATATTATACCTTGTACATTATAAAATACATGCATGTCATATCCGGAGGCTCAAAACCCACGACACAAATCTCCCTACTAGCTGATAATATTATAACAGAAAAACCGAAAATGGAAGTGGAGGGAACCAAAAATAATAACAAAAAAGAACTTTACAACTTTCAGGATGTTTAAAAATGATACAAACCTCAGAAGAGGGAAAAAAAGTCAGAATAATGTTCGGCTTCTTATACTCTCATGTTCGAGTCTAATCAAGCCAGCGTGTAACCCCATCTTCCCCTATGGTGGCCAGAATCTCGATGCTTACTTCCAAAACAGCCTACATTTTTTTTGCATCAATGAAGAATTCTAAAGGTGAGAGGAAGGAAATTGCCAACAATAATAACTATTTTATGAACTTCACATGAAATGAATATATGCACTAAAATTAACCGAGGCAATTGATAACAGTAAAATGTTCAATCGAGGCATTCGAAGCAATTCATCAGAAAATCATTCTTCATTGAATGATAAGCTCAATTTAGCAAGCCAAACAAAGCCCTCACAATTTAGCACATCTAGGATGGGATACAATTATAGCATAGAGTCAGAAATGAGAGGCAAATTCTTACAGTATCAAATCTAATCACCTATGGCTACAAAAATACCATGAGCAAATTTTTTCTTCTTTTGTGGGGGAACATGTTTGGTCAAGCTTAAGGAGACAACTTTATCATGAAAGCATATATAATATAACTACATAAAGTAAAGGACCTTACCAACGGATTTCTACAGTTAACCAGCCTACATTCCTCCAGAGAACCTTCCAACATCCAACTCTCCCAGACATCAAAACTGTGACTGGCAAATACAAATTCCATTCTTCTATTTATCTGCAATGTTAAAATGGCACCTGATTTTAATCCCAAACAGAAGCTGTGGCATTTTAGGATCAATTTGTAATCTCTTTCAAAGTTAAGGACTTCCTGGAATGACAGTTGATAAAAGCAATGTTAGGGAGTTCGAATGCAACCACAGTAAACTAACATTACCTGCAGTAACTTTCCACCAGCAGCAAAAGATCGCAAACCAATTGTGTCCTACAATAAGAAATCAATGCTCTCATATCAGCTAATGAGATCGCAATTAAAAAATTCAGTCACACTAGCCACCATAGATTGCATAATAGGCGACAATTTAGGTCCAAAAGAAAATAAATAAGTTCTTGCATACTAACCTTGCTTCTTGAAACAATGAGGAACTGAGCTGCTGGATCTCTTTTCGATACATTTGACATAGTATCTAGGAACCAACCACCACCTTTAACTCTTTGCCTTGCAACATGGAGAGCAGGACGATCTCTTGCATACAAAGATACAACATACCCATCCTTCAACAGCTCACCAGGCTTTCCACTGAGCCTCCGGCTAGATTTTAGAAGCTGGTCGGAAGGAGATTCTTGCATTGATTCTATGGGAGTTTTCCTACTTCTTAAGTCTTCTGGGGAGGCAAACCGAGAGCTGGAGCTTAATGCTTGATCAGTGCCACTCATAGCCGTGTCTTCTTCCCGCTGCGAGGTACTTTCTTTTTCTTGTGAAGGGTCATCGGATTTTTGCCTGGATTTTTGATGTGCGTGCCTCTTTTTGGCTTTCTTACCTGCTCTGCCTCGTCTTCCATCAGATCGAGTGGCAGTACTTTGAGACAAACCTGAACCTTGGTGCTGGCTAGGAGACTCCTTGGATTGATTAGCTTCTTTCTTCTGAGAGCTTTCTGGACTTGCATGAATGACTTCAGTTGGTTGCTCAACAACGGATAGCTGCAAGCTACTTTCTCTGTCCAGTTTATCTGACCCTTCATTTTCATCACCTATTTCACTTTCATCCTCTTCATCCGATACAGCATTTTTTGGAACAATCCCATCAAAGAAGAATGACTGCAATATGGAGATAGCTTTCTCCCTTATTTCCAACCATACTTCTTCACTATAATCTGCACTGTGTGGAAGTATCAAAACATTGGGCATCTCCTTTACCTGAAGTAAACCCATGACAAGATATCTTAGCATCACCCTGATATATCAAATTTTGATGTTCCAGGAGTGCATCACTCATATATGGGTAGCCATAATATACAACGAGGAAGAAAGAAGAAAAATACTATCAGAATATACGATCATCCAGAAGCAAGTAAAATTTCCATCCCTTTCCCCCTTTCACAGAGGGCACATGTCAACCAAACACCATGTGGTTTCATAGCAAGGGCTACAAAGCCATGTGTCAGTTCAAAGGCAGTTTTGGCTAACAATGCAAATGCAATTTTTCTACTATGATAAGCACAATCCACATCCAATAATTCAGAAACCAAGCACCCAAGACTGATAGGAGATGAGAAACAATTTTTTTTTCCCTACAATTAGGCAAGGTGGCAATCAATGAGAAGATATAGTACAAGGCTAGAACAAAAACATCCACAGACATACACATACTTTGCATGTCAGCATGGACAGTTTGCAACAAAATTTGATCTACAGATTAGAGCTCCAAGGCTATTTGATGAGAAAGTCTGGACCTTTTAACAAGACAAGAAAGCAGGAGACCACTCTGGAAATGGAACAAAAAAGGAACTAAACTAAATGGATAAATGAAAAGCATGCTGAAGCAATCAAGTACAAGTATTTGCTCAGAAATTGACACAGCCTATGTTAGCAAGTCCACAACCCATAACCAGTTAGCATACCCATGCTTCCATCCATTGTGGGCCTTCAGCACCATCCAAAGCACACCCAGCTAAGGTTCCATCAATCAAAAGCTGTTTCACAAAACAATCATCCAATAGCTGACTGCTCCCCGTGTTTACAAGAAATGCTCCTGCACAAGAAAACTACATATCATTCCACGCTAATATAAAATATAAGGGACCAAAAAGTTCCTTAAACACAGACCAAAATGAGGATAAATGTACCAGGCTTTACGTGCTGTAAACATTCAGCATTGAGAATCTGAACTGTTTCATTTGTCAGAGAACAGTGAAGTGAAACAAGGTCACTTGCAGCCAGTAAATCATTAAGAGTATCCATTCTTCGGGCAGCAGAAGGAAAGCTTATGGAAGACCTGCTCACTTTTCCGTTCACCTGAGATATCATGTTTCAGGCAAAAAGTTTAAAGAAAAAATAATAAATTCAACCTTAAGAATCAAATGTGAGACGCAAAAGGTAGTTTGAAACTAGAAAATACACAATGTCAATCTCATTCAATTACCACCAATGAAAGTGGAAAAACAAGTTTATTTTCACATAAAGTTTCATAAAGTTCACAGGTCACTTCAATTTTGACGAATATATAGTGAAAAATATTTAAAGATACTACAAAAAATTACTTTTCAGAATTCATATGAATTTGAGGCTAGTAGCAAGTACCACACAACAGCCAAAATACCCAATAAGTAAATAAGTAAAAGTACACAATTTCATAAGTTTCCACAAGTAATGCATTCTACTTTGATAAGACCTACCCAAATCCGTCCCAAAATAAATATTAAAGAAGCGCACTTTAAGCTTGAAACATCACAATGAATATATCTAAACTTTTTTTTCCCATCTGAATACATTTTAAGCTCAGAACATAGATTAGGACAGCACAAACATAAATTCCACCACATTTCCATCATACTATGCTTCAGTAAGCATAAGAAGAACATTGTCTCTCGACAAAATTAATATGAACTATGAAAGCACATTCAAATGTTACATATTTCACATTTTAGATACTCCGTGTTAAACCACTCAACCTTATTCGATTCACAAACTTCAAAATGAAGCACATTTTGTGCTACTAAACATCAACTGCAACAGCCAATTATGAAAGACAGAGAGGTAGATATGATCGAAATGGTACCTCTACATCTTGAACATCGAAATAGAGCACACTCATTTTGAAAGCCAAGCTCCTAGTAGCCAGAGACCTCGCCGACGCAGATCTACCGATAATCCCCAAAACCAAACCACGACACCTTCTCATCCCACGGCACAGCGGCTGGATCGAACCAAGCCACCCTGAAGCCGAGAGTGCGTGGCGGGAGAGCATGTGCGTACGGCGCAGCAAGCCGAGGAAGAGCGCCATGACCGTGTCGGCGATCTCCTCGGCGCGCGATGTATCTACGTGGACGAGCCGGAGACCGAGGTCGGCGGCCAAGGCCGAATCGACGGCGCGGTCGGCTGAGCCGAGGCAGAGGATGAGCTGGTAGGGCCGGAGGCGGCGCTGGGCGGCGCGTGGGAGGTAGGCAAGGGACTGTAGGAGCACGGCGGATGCCGACTCGATCCTTCCGTCGGCAAGACGACTGAGCGGCACGTGCTCGACGGCGGCGACGCCGGACAAGGAGTCTTGCTCCATGGCGAAGTCATCGATGCAGTTGAGAGTGACGACCAGGGGGAGCGATGAGGGTGAGGTCGTAGGGCTGCTACGGTGGGGCATTGTCGCAGGGGATCTGAGACCGGTGCTGGCGCTCATCGTTTGGGTTGGTGGTGGCGGGTTAGGGTTTATGATTGTAAGTTTGGGCATTTCTGGTGGTGGTTAAGATTGGGGAGAGCTTCCATTGCTTTGCTGGAGAGAGTTGAGAGCTTCAATTCAAGTGTCCAGTGCTGAGATCCAGTGCCCCCTAGTCGTCTTCGGCTTTGCCGCTCTGTTTACTCATCACATACCCTTGTCATTTTACATAATTCTGCCCATATCCCCACCTTTTTTTTTGCTCTTGTTTTTTGGGGGTGTTTATTCTGCTTCTAAAGCATCTAGTATCTCTACGTACCACGGGCCAGCAGCACTTTAAGGGGTCGTTTGGCACGGCGGATTGTCATGGATTGGACTAAATTCTGGGACTGTCTTGGATTAGTTCGGATTGGCCTAAGCTGGATTAAGTACTGACCTACGTTTGGTGCTGCGTCGGACTAAGAAGCTGGATTGTAAAAATAGTGAAGACCTATGTTTGGTGGTATGTCGGACTAAAAAATAATTTTTTTAATATTTAAAAATAATTTTTTAAATAATTAAATGTAAGTTCTTTTTTGTTATTAGAATTCACATGTACATTTCTTTTCCTCCAAACCAAAGACTTTTTGTTTGTTATTAAAGTTATAAGCATTGTTTGTGCAAAATTGAGTATTGTTTGTTATTTCTTTTCCTCCAAACCAAAGACCTTTTTTTTGTTATTAAAATTGAATATTGTTTGTTATTAAGGTTAGTGTTGTCTTATGAGTATTGTTGTTATTTTAAATTTTAAATTTTAAATTTTATTTGTTTGTGCAAAATTAAGGTTGTTATGAACAATATCATGTAGTATTGCCCATTGCATATTAAAAACCATATATAAATTTAAATACATCCATACATCAAATATATATCCAACACTTCCATAAATCACAAATTTTCCAACCCCACATATGATCCATACTTGTGTTTAAGCAACATACTAGCAACAAAGTACATTTAAAATGAAGGGAGAATGCTTATTTTTTTTTAAAAAAAAAAAGCCACTCTAATATATGACTTGCTCATTCCTCTCGAACTTTGTCCAATTGCGTTTTGGTGTAGGTGTCATTCCGTTTCATAAGTCTCACATACTGAAATAAACATGAAAAGAGCATATAAAATGGAAACATAAATAACAGGAATATGAACATAAGATTAAAAAGTATAAGGTACTAAATTTGCATAAGATATCACTTCAAATCGCCTCATATACAGATTTGCAAAATCATATTGGTGAGCAGTTTATACTCAAGATAAAATTGAGATTTCATCGTATAACTCAACCAACACAAGAATTTTCCAAAATCCATATATGAAAAATCATATTCTTGAGCAGTTCATTAAAAAAAATCAGATTTCATATTATAACACAACCATCCAGACACTAATTGCCCAATAATCTTTTCAGTCATACTCAAAATCACTTGTAGATTAGAGATTAATAATTCAGTTTAATATTATAACACAATTTGCATAACCATACCTTCAATCTCTCAACTGACAAGCAAGTTCTCAACAAGGTATTGCAATAATATCCGCATTCCATAATCAGATTACAAACAAGAAAGGAATACAACTCCAAAAACAAAATTATTATAGGGTCAATGAGGTAAATTTTCAACCCTAAGAATAACAAAACAAAATCTTTGAATCTAAACAGAACAATGTTAGTAACAGAACAAGATTCTTAGCCCATGTGTAATCAAACAATAGTGATAGCGACCACTCACCATCCACAATATGCCTATGATGATATCCTTACAGTAGGTGTGCCTCCAACAGGTCCTGTTTGAATACCATGATCCAACTTCATTTTATTTTAAATAAAAAAAAAAGAATTTATACCAGGAAAAGCAAAAAACACAGAAGAACAAAAACAAGAGTGGCCAAGAAGTTCACAGGAACACCAGAAAAACAAAACACCATGATCTGCAGACTAGTGTTAGGCATGACTAGTAATTAGTGAGCCAAATATAGAGCTAGGTAGGTTTTTGAGTAAGTGATTTTACTATGCCAAATAGAGCAATGGAGAAACTAAAATTTCACTAACCAACTTGGCCTTCAAGCCCATTCAATGATTCAAGCAGTGACAACAAAACATCTCTACAACCAAGCATAAATAGCTTCACTGTAATAATCCAATATGATCCAAAAACTACAATATAACAGAGGAAACAAGTACTTGGCTCACTGATCCAAACAATGGAAACAACTGAAACATTTAAACCCACATAGATCCAAACAAGCTAATATGCCCTGCTAAACAAAAGTTTAACTTAAAAAAACCAGGATACGACTCTAATTTTTGAAATAGATGTCCATTTTTAGAAATAGTATAGTTTTTGAATTGCAATCCAAAACAAAGAAATTTCTCACAAAAATACTACAGCAAAAGTGAAGCAAAATAAGAGAAGAGATGGAAGGGCTCTTTGAATCATCATCCACCGTAACTAAGCAAGAAAATCTTTCCCCCAATTATAAATGCAATTAAATTCAAAGATTCTTGGGAAATTTTGAAGAGAAAAAGAAATAGTTGGGCCACAGTTTTCCTTTAAATTTGTTAATTTTCTTTGTTTCTTTAATTGAAAAAAATTAGTTGGATTTACTTATGAAATAATTAAGTTCAAATAAAAATAAGAACATAAAATAGTAGAGGACAAATAAGGAAATTAAGAGACGAACTTTAATACCTCTCTCTTTTGGTTACGAATGATATCAGTTCCCTTCAAAATGCTTATAGAACACGGCAGCACAATCGGCCTAATGATGAGACAAAGCTGAACTGCTACTACTTTTTTTTTCTTTTTCTTTTTCCTTTGAAAGTAAAAGCAAAACAGAGGTGATATTAACAGAACGAAACCAAGGGGGTGAAACGAAAACCAGAAATTCTGCTTCTTCACTAACAAAGTATGCCATTTTCTGTAGAACATCATTCTTGCTGAATTGTTTAGTGAATTGTTCAATTCATCACATCAAATCCCAAAATCAGCTTAAAACTAACTTATCATGGGCCATCATGCAAAATAAACAGGCAGTTGCCAAATATATGCCTTCAAGTTTCTAACAAGTAAAGCTTGAATAATATCAGTTTTTTTAACCAAAAGATGCAATTTTTGTAAACAAAGAGGAAACAGGAAGTGCTTAATCCACATTCAAACCCTAATGCACTATTTGGTTGCTCAGAAATTGAATCTAAAATAACACATGCAGCTAAATTTTTTAATTCTCTTTCCATTATCCGCTTAACTTAAGTGAAGCCACTAATTATTATATAATCTATAACAGCATAAAACACAAAAATGGAAGATTTATCCTTTTTCTTGCCTAAAATTCCCAGCAACCAAACAGAGGATAGATAGAAAATAACAACCCAACAAACAACCTAACAATGAAATTTCTCAATAACTCCCAAAGAAAAAGCAATACCCATGAAAAATTACCTTTGAAAAATGTTGGAGAGAGAGAGAGAGAGCATTTGAGAAAAGTGGAAGAAGGAATAAGAGAGGTATCAAAAGGGAGAGATCAGAAAAACTTGCCTGGGAGCAGTCGATGTTGAACAAGGAGAGGTGAAGTCGCGAGCGAGAGAGAGAGCTGGAGTCGCGAGCGAGAGAGAGAGAGAGAGAGGCAGAGTCGCGTGTTCTCAATTCAGCGAAGGGCTTATTTTGCGAACCGAATTTTAGGCTCTCTGTATAAGGAGAGCGAGTGAGGAGATTATTTTACTGTTGGACTCCACAATCCCATTTAACTTAGTACCCCATCTTACCAAACATGGGCTTCAAGCTCTATTTAGCACAGTCCAAGGGAGTGAGGCTTACCAAACATACCCTAAGGGGTCGTTTGGCACGGCGGACTGTCATGGACTGGACTAAATCCTGGGACTGTCTTGGATTAGTTCGGATTGGCCTAAGCTGGATTAAGTACTGACCTACGTTTGGTGCTGCGTCGGACTAAGAAGCTGGATTGTAAAAATAGTGAAGACCTATGTTTGGTGGTATGTCGGACTAAAAAATAATTTTTTTAATATTTAAAAATAATTTTTTAAATAATTAAATGTAAGTTCTTTTTTGTTATTAGAATTCACATGTACATTTCTTTTCCTCCAAACCAAAGACTTTTTGTTTGTTATTAAAGTTATAAGCATTGTTTGTGCAAAATTGAGTATTGTTTGTTATTTCTTTTCCTCCAAACCAAAGACCTTTTTTTTGTTATTAAAATTGAATATTGTTTGTTATTAAGGTTAGTGTTGTCTTATGAGTATTGTTGTTATTTTAAATTTTAAATTTTAAATTTTATTTGTTTGTGCAAAATTAAGGTTGTTATGAACAATATCATGTAGTATTGCCCATTGCATATTAAAAACCATATATAAATTTAAATACATCCATACATCAAATATATATCCAACACTTCCATAAATCACAAATTTTCCAACCCCACATATGATCCATACTTGTGTTTAAGCAACATACTAGCAACAAAGTACATTTAAAATGAAGGGAGAATGCTTATTTTTTTTTAAAAAAAAAAAGCCACTCTAATATATGACTTGCTCATTCCTCTCGAACTTTGTCCAATTGCGTTTTGGTGTAGGTGTCATTCCGTTTCATAAGTCTCACATACTGAAATAAACATGAAAAGAGCATATAAAATGGAAACATAAATAACAGGAATATGAACATAAGATTAAAAAGTATAAGGTACTAAATTTGCATAAGATATCACTTCAAATCGCCTCATATACAGATTTGCAAAATCATATTGGTGAGCAGTTTATACTCAAGATAAAATTGAGATTTCATCGTATAACTC
Source organism: Prunus persica (assembly GCF_000346465.2). Lineage (NCBI taxonomy): Eukaryota > Viridiplantae > Streptophyta > Magnoliopsida > Rosales > Rosaceae > Prunus > Prunus persica. Next base: position 22,173,185 of record NC_034010.1, read on the forward strand.
AACCAACACAAGAATTTTCCAAAATCCATATATGAAAAATCATATTCTTGAGCAGTTCATTAAAAAAAATCAGATTTCATATTATAACACAACCATCCAGACACTAATTGCCCAATAATCTTTTCAGTCATACTCAAAATCACTTGTAGATTAGAGATTAATAATTCAGTTTAATATTATAACACAATTTGCATAACCATACCTTCAATCTCTCAACTGACAAGCAAGTTCTCAACAAGGTATTGCAATAATATCCGCATTCCATAATCAGATTACAAACAAGAAAGGAATACAACTCCAAAAACAAAATTATTATAGGGTCAATGAGGTAAATTTTCAACCCTAAGAATAACAAAACAAAATCTTTGAATCTAAACAGAACAATGTTAGTAACAGAACAAGATTCTTAGCCCATGTGTAATCAAACAATAGTGATAGCGACCACTCACCATCCACAATATGCCTATGATGATATCCTTACAGTAGGTGTGCCTCCAACAGGTCCTGTTTGAATACCATGATCCAACTTCATTTTATTTTAAATAAAAAAAAAAGAATTTATACCAGGAAAAGCAAAAAACACAGAAGAACAAAAACAAGAGTGGCCAAGAAGTTCACAGGAACACCAGAAAAACAAAACACCATGATCTGCAGACTAGTGTTAGGCATGACTAGTAATTAGTGAGCCAAATATAGAGCTAGGTAGGTTTTTGAGTAAGTGATTTTACTATGCCAAATAGAGCAATGGAGAAACTAAAATTTCACTAACCAACTTGGCCTTCAAGCCCATTCAATGATTCAAGCAGTGACAACAAAACATCTCTACAACCAAGCATAAATAGCTTCACTGTAATAATCCAATATGATCCAAAAACTACAATATAACAGAGGAAACAAGTACTTGGCTCACTGATCCAAACAATGGAAACAACTGAAACATTTAAACCCACATAGATCCAAACAAGCTAATATGCCCTGCTAAACAAAAGTTTAACTTAAAAAAACCAGGATACGACTCTAATTTTTGAAATAGATGTCCATTTTTAGAAATAGTATAGTTTTTGAATTGCAATCCAAAACAAAGAAATTTCTCACAAAAATACTACAGCAAAAGTGAAGCAAAATAAGAGAAGAGATGGAAGGGCTCTTTGAATCATCATCCACCGTAACTAAGCAAGAAAATCTTTCCCCCAATTATAAATGCAATTAAATTCAAAGATTCTTGGGAAATTTTGAAGAGAAAAAGAAATAGTTGGGCCACAGTTTTCCTTTAAATTTGTTAATTTTCTTTGTTTCTTTAATTGAAAAAAATTAGTTGGATTTACTTATGAAATAATTAAGTTCAAATAAAAATAAGAACATAAAATAGTAGAGGACAAATAAGGAAATTAAGAGACGAACTTTAATACCTCTCTCTTTTGGTTACGAATGATATCAGTTCCCTTCAAAATGCTTATAGAACACGGCAGCACAATCGGCCTAATGATGAGACAAAGCTGAACTGCTACTACTTTTTTTTTCTTTTTCTTTTTCCTTTGAAAGTAAAAGCAAAACAGAGGTGATATTAACAGAACGAAACCAAGGGGGTGAAACGAAAACCAGAAATTCTGCTTCTTCACTAACAAAGTATGCCATTTTCTGTAGAACATCATTCTTGCTGAATTGTTTAGTGAATTGTTCAATTCATCACATCAAATCCCAAAATCAGCTTAAAACTAACTTATCATGGGCCATCATGCAAAATAAACAGGCAGTTGCCAAATATATGCCTTCAAGTTTCTAACAAGTAAAGCTTGAATAATATCAGTTTTTTTAACCAAAAGATGCAATTTTTGTAAACAAAGAGGAAACAGGAAGTGCTTAATCCACATTCAAACCCTAATGCACTATTTGGTTGCTCAGAAATTGAATCTAAAATAACACATGCAGCTAAATTTTTTAATTCTCTTTCCATTATCCGCTTAACTTAAGTGAAGCCACTAATTATTATATAATCTATAACAGCATAAAACACAAAAATGGAAGATTTATCCTTTTTCTTGCCTAAAATTCCCAGCAACCAAACAGAGGATAGATAGAAAATAACAACCCAACAAACAACCTAACAATGAAATTTCTCAATAACTCCCAAAGAAAAAGCAATACCCATGAAAAATTACCTTTGAAAAATGTTGGAGAGAGAGAGAGAGAGCATTTGAGAAAAGTGGAAGAAGGAATAAGAGAGGTATCAAAAGGGAGAGATCAGAAAAACTTGCCTGGGAGCAGTCGATGTTGAACAAGGAGAGGTGAAGTCGCGAGCGAGAGAGAGAGCTGGAGTCGCGAGCGAGAGAGAGAGAGAGAGAGGCAGAGTCGCGTGTTCTCAATTCAGCGAAGGGCTTATTTTGCGAACCGAATTTTAGGCTCTCTGTATAAGGAGAGCGAGTGAGGAGATTATTTTACTGTTGGACTCCACAATCCCATTTAACTTAGTACCCCATCTTACCAAACATGGGCTTCAAGCTCTATTTAGCACAGTCCAAGGGAGTGAGGCTTACCAAACATACCCTAAATGTCATGGTCACGGAGGCTTATGGATATTGAATATATGCGGATATGCCCTTATATATTATATTTTTGCTTTCCCTTTGATGTTTTTATTATTTTATACAAGTTGCATATTTAGCTTACGGAGGATTATGATTTGGCTGCTGCTACACATTGGGCAGTTGGCAGGTCCAATCTGAATGAAAATGAATATGATGGTTGTCATTGCAAGTTCCAACAGTTTCCTATATGGGGGGAATAGATCATTTTAGCACTTGACATATAAATGTTCTTCAATTTTTACGCTACATGGACGTGTATACAAAAATGGATTACTTACCCGCAACGGTTTCATATTTGTTCCGGTCTCTCTCATATGATAAGAGAGATAGAAACTGAGGATATGAAATGAAATCAAGAAATGCAAGTTTTTATCATGTTGATGATGGGGCTAATAGTGTTATAACAAAACCTTGGTTTGTGGGATAGGTGATACAAGAACGCATTCACCTGCTAACTACAAATGCATGATCTTGTTTTCAATAAAATGCAATTGATTTTCTGTATACAACTCCTCCCCATATTTACCTGTTTAGGTGTTGATCATGCGAATGTGCATACAAGAACTTCTCTTTAATGACATATGAGATCAAAATACGTGCATCTATCTACAGGACAATAGGAAATTATATCATTACTTCATCAACAGCATGCCCACTGCTTGCTCGCACTGAATTTTATTCAAAAGAATGGAGGAGTGAGAAAAAGAAAAAACATTACAATTCAAAACAAGTGAAGAAACAGTGCACTATCTACAAAAACATCCATATTATGAACTTCCCAACGAACTCCAAAGACAGCAAAACTTTCTACAACATATGAAAAAATAGACAAATACATACATCTTCATCAAAGTAGAATCGAACCTCATACGACAAGTCATGTTATTTTACCTACAGCTCCATCAGATCTTCAAAGTTTATTGCATTTTCCTGTCTCTGAAGGCTGAACTGTTTCAAAAGGACCGAGGCAAATCCGCACTGTGACGGTGTCTATGTTTCATTCAAACAACATTTCAGTGGTCCAGTAACCAGCCTTGGGAGTGAAATGAAGAACTTTGGCATCCTTTGAAAAAGCTTTATGTAAACATAAAACTATTAAACAGAAACAACTGTACAAAACTTCCAATCCAACTACAAAATCTCGTGCTCAACAGATTTATGTTACCGATTTTATGCCGTTCTCACTTCCTCTTCCACAATCTTTAAATATTTCATTATTCCTGTTTCCCCTTGATTTCACCAAAGGCATTCCCAATTATCCACTTCAGAGAAACCTCCTCCTGAAATTACTGGTAGTCGCTTGATAGGAACGCATGAGCAGTCCAACACCAATCCCTATCCCAAGGCACATCCCGAGGCCAATTCCAACACCAACTCTAACACCAGCATTAAACCATGTGAGTTGGCCATCTTCACCAGTGTACATGTCATCAGAGTAGAAATGATGTCCAATTTTCCCTTCTGACTCATACTCATCGATTTCAGGTTCTGTGATCTGCACAGGCCCACCCAATCAAGGACTCTAAGTCAGTGAAAAGTTAAAACAACAGAAGATAATTCTGCTTCTTTCCTCCAGTTCAACGGCTGGGTTACCAAAGTGATAATGAAGGCAGGAAAATTAAGTATGAAAACAAGCTTCAAATACCAACATTTTTAGGAAAGCCCCCCTAAACGAGCATATCTTTTGATCAATGCATTGCACAAATGAAGCTAACTAGTTAATAAGCAAGCCACCAATGCACTATAAGTTTTATATGTATATGTCCACCAAAAAATAAAAAGAAGAATGAAAAAGCAAAGGGCCCTAGGCTTGTCAATGAACTTAGAAAGCCCTGAATTGATCTAGTTTGCGGAACTTTTCCATTGCAGCAGTGGTTATTGCATTTGTTGAAGAAGCAAATCCCAACATTGAACGGAATCCAAAAAACAACAAACATTTCCTTCCCAACAGAGACCTCAACAACTAAAATAAATAATAAATAAACAAAATTAGGCAATCCCTTCTCCTTTCCCTATAAAACCACAGAATGGATGGTTTTCTATGTATTATAAATCATTTCTTAGATATAAACCTACAGGTTTTGAAAGAGTAGTGGATCAAATATTGGAGCAATAAATTAAACTTATGATCCACAGCATCAGTCCCTCGTTGAAAGAGTGGGTTGCACTATCATTGCACTTAATAGAAAATTAATAAGTAATTTTTTTACAAAAACAAGGATTCATGGAGTATCTTATAGAACTGCAAAATATTATAATTTCAACCAAAGGCATAGTTGAACACAGGGTCTTAGGCTACAAAGTGACTCTTACACATAATTCCATACTGGCAAACACATATACCCATATAAAACAACCAAATGCAGGAAAGCCCCAAATAATTGTGCGTCCATAGCCACAAAAATTTACATGAATTTCATCAGAGATACAAACTCTTTACTACTACAAGGCCAAATCCTCACAAAATTGCAATGTGACTATGAACAATTATCAAAACCATGTTCAATTAAAAAATAGCCAACACTAAGCAAAATCAATGACAACGTTTCAATACCTGAACTTTCCGATGGCGAACCAACCCATTACAGCTCTTGCCGTGCTCCTTCCCAACCTCCTCATCCTCTGGAATCGCATCCAGCATGGCGTGACGGGTGCCCTTCCGCCTCGGGCTAATCTGTATCGTCTTTGTCAAGATGACCGGCACGCCGGAGCAACATCCGGCGATATAAACCTCGATGGACGGCGACGATAGTCCGAGTTTTGGCCGAAAAAACGCGGAAGAACCCGAATTGATCGACGCAGCCATATAACAATCCATACTCCAACCCGTTTTCGAATCATTCTTCAATCCCCCGGCATTTCCATTGAGCCAAACACCCTCCATTCGCTCCAGAGACCCACACAGAACCATGTCATTGTTCTCATACACCTCGAATTCGACAGGGCCGGTGACCCGAACGCTGTCGGTGCTCACATACGTGACCTCCGACGATTCCTTGTCAACCCGATCGCGCCGGAGCGTGAGCGAGGCCGAGTCCGAAGCCGGAACTTTGGCCCCGTTGATTTCAAGCGATACGCCAATTTCTCGGCGGAGGTGCCGGAGAGTGAGGTGATCGGGCACACTATCGATCACGCACGGCGCGACCCGGACGTAGAACAATCGGATTTCGAACCAGGCGGAGTGGGCCAAGGACGGCCCGTTTAGAACCTGAATCGAATTCTGGATCGAATTGGGGGTTTTGGATATGGCCACCGCAGACGAGTCCTTGTCATGCTGCTCCATTCAAACCCTAATTCACAATCGAAATCGGAGAATCGGATGTCGGAAATTAGGGTTTTGAAATAAGAAAAACAAAAGTGAAGCAATTTCTCCTCGTTAATTTAATTTTTCAGTATTTTGTCTTGTGGGAGATTAAAGTTTCGGAGGCATGGAAGACATGTATAAGCTCTGGTGATCCCACGTTTTGGGAAAGCTGCGAAAACGAAGAGGTTCGTTGCGGAAAACAGGGTTTTTGGTAGCAGATTTACAAAGAGGAAAGGAGAAACAGAGAGAGAGAGAGAGAGTTTTTTTTTTTTTTTTTTTGGGGGGGGGGGGGGGGGTTATTTTGGATGTGTGGGAAAAAATAACGTAACATGGTGGATTTGGATTTTTTCATGCGGAGTGTTGTGGAGCGGGTGATTGTGTTGGTTGGAGATATTTTTTCTCGTCGGTTTACGACAGTGCAGACGGGGTCAACCATTTGGGACACGCGTCATCGTTCTGGGCTCTACGAAAAACAAGTGAAACAGCTTTTGTCCTTTTTCTTCTTTCAACAGTAAACAACAAAAGCTAGACAACTAAGGGCCGGTCTTGTAACGTTTTTAGAGAGTATTTTTAGATGATGTTTTCATAATGAAAACGCAGTTTCAGAAAATGAAAATTGCGTCTGTTAGATTAATTTGAGAACATCTTCAAAAAATAAAAACAATGAAAACATGTTTGGTAGTACAATTTGAAATAATATATGAATTATTTTTATGAAAACGTTTTTCATGAAAATGAAAACAACTTTTTTCTGTTTTCTACAAATACACGTGAACTTGTTTTCATTTTACGAAAACATTCTCAGTGTTTTCTGTTTTTGGGCTACTGAATGTGTTTTTGCATCATTTTTGTTCTCTGAAAATGAAAACAACCTCTTAAAACGTTACCGAACATGCCCTAAATCTTTTCTTTTTTGGTAGCGACAACAATCTATTCATGTAAATATTTTCATGGAATTATTTCTTTAAAATTTATTCTTCTTATTTGGATGTCCAAACTAATCTAATTTTTCAGAGAAAAAAAAAACTAATCTAATTTATAAGGGCAAAGATTCGAATTTGGATGAAAGAAAGTAGACTCATTGTCCTGATCAATCCATATTTGCGAGAAGAATGATTTTTGTAATGACAAAAGATGATGTAATCAAGGAAAAAAATGTCATGTTTAGTGTGGAAGCAAAATATCTACAGATCCTATGTCAAATAATTAAGCCAATCAATTTGGGAATTATTTGATTCTTACCCTATTTGGAGATTTGATGTTAATCAAATCCTTAATTAAATCAATCTCTCCAAATTGGGGAAGAATAATTTCTTTTCATATGTGAAATTATTCTTCCGAAACCCTAACCTCCAAAGCTCCTACAAATATATGGCTACACCAAGGCTTGAGGTAATTCTAAAGTTTTGTCTGAAACTCTGCAAAAATCCTCTCCCATAAACCCTAATTGCCACACTATTTCTCTCACACACACAAGGCTCCGGCCACCCAATTCTCATCCTAGAGAAATATTCGTACCCTTTGTTAGCTATTGTTTTTCCTACAAACACCCAACCTAACTTAAGCATCGGAGGGCCTTTGGCCAATACCCCTCAAGTGTTGTCTTTTCATTCCATATTGTTTTGCAAATAGAAAGATAAGCGAAGAGGAAGAAGGAATCTTCAAATGAATATTCTTAGGGATAAAAATCGCTCCCACAAATTGGTGCTTTCATTGAGAGCACCAATTTGTGGGAGCTATTTTCGTCTCTAAGAATATTCAATCAATAGATTCCCCTTTCTCTTTCCTCAAATTCAAAGTAAGAATGCCCAAATCAAATAATCTCCAAATAATAGAAAATATTTGACCTTGTTGTAAATGTTGAGTGGAGCCCAAATGCCTATAAATAAGGCTTCTCCCCATTTGTAATACACACACACATATGAGAAGAAGAAAACTCTAAATGAGAAATCAGTTTCTCCAATTTCTCTCTATCTCAATTCCCTCTCCAATTTCTATTTAGTTTATAACACGTTATCAGCACGAATTCGCTTTAACAATACCAGCTGAATTCTCTGATGAAACCCAGCCAAACAAACACTTCTCTCTTTGTTTCTTCTTTGTTTTGTGACCCTCCTTGCATATCCGAACAAACTCCGGATACAATACCCAGAAACCAAATGGCCACCGCAGTTGAATTGCTCCCCAGAGAGTACGGCTATGTAGTCCTTGTTCTTCTTCATGCATCTCCATGTGTTCTCCTCTGCTCCTTTTCTGGAGTAGCATTATCACTTCACCTTTTTTCACTGTTTCTAGCACTTCTGGGAACTCCTACAATGATAAAGCCAATCAATCATCAAAACCAGACAAATTGCTCCACTTGTGAAGTGGAGCACTTCAACAAGTGGAGCACTTCAACGTCCCACCAGAAAATAAACAAAGCATACAAGATAAGTAGTGGATGGCACATGATTTACTTACTAGTCGGGTTTAGACCACCGACTAATAATATTTTAAAGGCAATTTCAACATTAATTATTGTGTTAAGGACATGTGTCTATTTGTTTGGCCCCATCATGTCCATGCACCTAGGTAACATACCCGCCATAGTGGTCTCCTCCCCCACAGCACTAGAACTTCTCCTCTGCCTGCCTTCGGTTTCTGGGTCATCGTGAAATAAACAACGCATGAAGACCATTTTGAAGACCATGAACACCCAGAAAGCCCAGAACCAGAACCAGAAGAAGAGCAGAGCCTCGATGAGATTTACAGTCAGCTGAAGCCTCTACAGGACCATCATGTGAGCAGGACAAAGTCAGACACCAACACCTGGACGTTTATTACTCACCTTCCTCAAACCGAAGTTCGACTTTTCAAAGCTGGCTCAAACACTGTGGTGTCTCCGGCTTTGTCCATTCATAGCTCAGGAAGTTCAGATCATCAAGTCCCCTGCATAAAGCAACAGAGCAAGCTTTCTGGAACTGCTGTTGGAGTGGCGAAGCAGGCCCCATCACCGGATCCTTGCTAAGCTGCAAGCAGAGCCAGGGAAGTAAGCCTGTGATGTGCATCAAGAGTCTTGTGAGGCAGAAACGGCTCGAGCCCAAGAGGCAGATCACCCAAGGCTAGTTCTAATTCTAGGGCGACTTCGAGGTTTGGAGTCCATGGTTCGGTGACCAAGGATCAGGGCCAGAAGGCTGAGGAGGCTGACGAAATGGCGCCGAAAGAGAAAAAGGGTCAAGAAAAGATTCTTTATTCTCAGTGCTCAACAAAAGGAAGGACGGAGCTGTTATCACTTTCTTTATTCTCAGTGCTCAACAAAATTACTTTATTATTTCTCTACAGTATTTAATAAACCAATTGGTGCAGGTACAGTGATAGCAGTGGAAAAAGGAGGGGCATGAATTCGCCTGGAGCATGCGTGATATTCCACTAATATATCAGTATAATAATATTATACTATTTAATCGTGGTGTTGATAAGAACCCACTAATAATTGCCTTTACTTTACCGTAAATTTACTTTTACTTAAAGTATGATGTGGAATTAACCCTCATACTTTATGAAATTACTTTACTGCACATTATTTACCGTATGGTAGGTTTATTACCCATACACAATATTTATTTAAAAGGATGGTGCGGGTTTATCGTCCACCATTTACTTTTATTTAAATGTATGGAGCAGAATTAGTGCTCATACAAGCACGTTTACTTTATCGCAAATTTACTTTTACTTAAAGTATGATGTGGAATTAACCCTCATACTTTATGAATTTACTTTATCGCACATTTAATTTTATTTAAGATATGGTGCGGAATTAACGTCCATATAGCAAGCAATTTATTTTATCGCACATTTACTTTTACTTAAAGTATGATGAGGAATTAACCCTCATACTTTATGAATTTAATTTACCGCACATTTACATTTATTTAAAGTGTGGTGCGGGTTTATCGTCCATACCAGTAATTTATTTACCAGCAATTTATTTTATGGAGTAATTGTGCTGTATGATGAGTTTTTATAGTATGCAGATCAGGACCAGAAGTTCCTTGATCCTCATCATACAATTACATCAGGACTTGAAGATCCTTGATGATGATGTTAATATGAGAGCTGGCAGTCTCTCCGGTACTATATTTGTAAACATGTGATTGGACTTGAGGGTCCTTGATCCCTGACATGTAAATAAGGACCTGGGGTTCCTTAATAATGTAACAGTACCGTATTGTTTCATAATGCCGTACACATGGATGATAACTGTACTGGCAAATGTACTGTCCACATGAATAGATACGTATTCATGACTTGATGAATAATACCGGATATATGAATAGTGACGTATACATAAATATTAACCATTTTGGGTAAACCGTCACTATATTCAAAAAGGGAACCTGCAGTTCCTTAAACTCATGAATGAGCAATTAAATGAGATGCCAGAAGTTCCTCAATATATGGACAATTATGTAAGGACTTGAAGTCCAGAAAAATGTACAGAAAATTGTAAAAATGTCCATACCATGAGAATATGTGATTTTGGCCCGAAGTTCAAAATCTAACAGTGTTGAGAACCTAAAGTTCCAACAGTTAAATGGACAATCCTTGAGGTATTATTGCAAATTGTGGTACACCACATATTTCTTTGGCATAAGAAAACGATGAATTGAGGCTTCCCACATATTTTGTTATATCTGGGCCGGAAGCACATGGATTCAAATATATGAGATATTAGCGTGACTTTTACTCAATTCATATTTCATGTCCACTTGAAAAGGGCGAATAAATTCTGAGTTTGTGTTTAGCCCAGGCAAAAGTTCCATACGTTGAAATATGAAATTTGGGAGAGTCGATGTGGTTATTTGAACCTATAAGGCACAAGGTTCCAAACCGTCATTTTGAAAAGACGTAAAAACCACAGGTGCAAGTTTAAGAATGTGCGCAATTATTATTACGGGAACATACAACAGATAGATTTTTTCCACCTGCAATGAAAGTGCAGGCCCTGTAAAATCTATAAAATTACATTATGTTCTGGAAGCCTCTGAAGGAAGAGGACGGCGCCTCTTAAGCTTAGTCATGAGCCTCTCGTGGTCTCCCAAAATTCTTTCATTGGAGACCTGCAGCATGTCTAGCCTTCTCAGTGTATCAACAGAGTACGAACTCACCAGTTTCAACAAGGCATTATTCTCTCCTTTAAGTTTCTCAACCTCCTGTTGAGACTCATGAAGCATTCTTTGGAGAGACGAATTTTCAGTTGTTAAAATCTGAACCTCGTTTGCTCTAGCACGCAAACGATCAGCCATGTTAGAAACAGAAGCAGCACTCTGAATGCTAAAAGCCATTGAGTCATCAATAGCCTCTTCCTCTGATCTCCCTGTTAACAGCATTTCATCCATTGGAGTAATGAAATTCCTAGCTACTATGACAGTAGTAGCATCATTCATCATCACAGAATCATTAACTATGAGATGACGATTTTTGGATACAAAGGATGAACGCCAAACTTGGGCGTCACTGGTTGTTGTGGGAGTATCATTTAAATTGAAATAATCTGGGCAGGAAGAAGAGGAAGCCATTTTTACGAAGGTTTCGAAGAAAGTCTTAAGAAAACTAAAGTTTCAGAAAATGAAGGAAGTTAAGTTGAAACGCAGTTGCTCCAAGTTTTGCAAAGGCAATATCTATAAGAGGAAATATGGCTACAGTTTTTCAGGATCCCAATATCTTTTCGGATCCCTATATTCTCTTTTTCTTTAACAGATTCCAAAACTTCACGCGGCCTCCATTAATGTTTGTCGGCACTTTCGGCGTTTTCAAAGTATTATTTTTCGTCAAAAGCCGATCTTGCTTTGCGGATTTCACGGAGCTACTTTTTCAAAAGTACCCCGAGAATCTCGCAATTTTTCTTATGGTTAATTTAAAATTCACCGGTTCTACCTATTCCTCTTATTTGTGTATAAATGTGTTACTAACGAAATTTTCTTTGCAGAAGACATCCAGTTTTCTCCAAAACTAGTGATGCGATATCTACTTGTTTATCAGTAAACACTCAATATGCCTGAGAAGCAAGACTATCTCTGATCATCCATTCAGGAAGCGAGACTATCCCTGATCACGTTTCCGCCACATCAGGGAACTGTGAAGGCAACCTTATGCTCTAATCTCCGGAAGTTCTTCTAAACTAGAAGAAATGAGATATTGTTGTTTGCTCCCACCAGCTTCCTTCCTTAATTGCTGAGCTTGTTGTCTGCTCCCACCAGCTTCCTTCCCTGATTGCTTACCTTCTCTTGCAATCAATATCACATTATTTTTGGATTTTTTCTCTTTTTATAACTCTCTGTTCATAAGAGATTTTATTTATTTAGAATGAACATCTGAAGAAAGAATCCATGAAGTGATCCTAACTCTGAGGGTTATTTGTTTTTGACAGAGAAAAGAGTTGTGATTTTGCTCTTGCAGGATATAACTAAATCATCAAGCGCTACATTATATTTACTGGGCCGATACAAGCTTGAATGATACTTGAGAAAAGTTTCTCCCACCTAAGGATGTAAGCAATATTTGTGTTATTATATGCTTATATACTTATTTGATATTTTCTCTTGAAAGGTAACCAAATGGGGAGATAAGTCTGTTCCAAAAGAATGGCTTGTATGTATCCATGAATTATTAATTCAAATTTTACAGATTGTAAGTTGGATACATTGATAATACACTGCACAGATTAAAGTCCCATAAGAACAGAATATGGGTATAGCAGTGATCAATATGATGCACGCCTGTTGTGTAGCAAATGATGTGGATTGAAGTCCCGAAAAGACAATCCTTTGACATGTCAATATTGATATTGTGCACGCCTAATGCGTAGCAAATTAAATGGGTTAAAGTCCCATAATATGGGTTAAGGTCCCAGCAATTAATTGACATGAATGTATTAATCTGTGGCATGCCTTCAGCATGACAGATATATGGGTTCTAAATGTTCCAACTCCCTAAATGGAGATTATCCACGCCCTACTGCTAAATAACGCTTCAATGGAGGTTATAATCCACATTCTCACATAATAAAAACCCCATGAAGTGGCTTGGGTGCCCAAAGGCAAATAAATGCTTATAATTGATGCATGCGCATGCACATGAGAATGGTGGGATCATGAATTGATGAATGACAATTTTTGATTTTGGAGTAGCTACTCAAATCATCAATGGGCTGTGTTAATTGGAACCACGTTCAATTATTAAATGTCGACAATATCATTGGCCAAAATGGAATGAGGTAATTCCATTATAGATGAGAATGAACGTGAAAGAACAAACCCACAGTACGAACCCCAAAAGATGTTAATACTGAAATTTTATACTTGGGTGTTCAGAATAAAAGGGAATATACCTACTTTGTATGACACACTGCTTCTGGCAGAAACAAGGAATGTTGGGTTTTTCTCCATATTTACAGATTCAATTGTGCCCCCCTTATTACACAATTACGGAGACCAACATATTATCTTTAAGGATTATTAAATGCACGGAGCATATCGCCAGAAGCGATTTCCTAAAGATGTATAAATAGCTGGGTAAAAGCTATATAATGTGTCATAAAGTTTAATCCCTTTTAAACAAAATCCGTTGAGAGGATTGACATTGCATAAAGCAAGTCCCTAAAGGACATGTGCTTGAAGCACAAAATTTATACTCAATATTAATATGCATAAATTACCTCAGTGAGTACATTGATTATAATGTGTTTGCAACACATTAAAGCTTCTGAAGAGTTCAAGAAATATTTGTCTCGACTTAAGGATCGAGCATTATGCCAACGAGATTCCAACGAGATTCTTGCTTATACTAAGAAAGTATTGAAGCATTTTTATGAGGATTATCCGTTGGACACTTTAATGATTTTCCGGAAGTATATTGGACCGGACATCATATTTTTCGGTGTGAGGTATATTTGATGATATCTCCGCATAACACCATGTACGGGCATATTCTTTCAAATGAACTTGCAAATAGCCCAAGTTTTGTTGAAAACGCGGACTCTGAAAATTTCTATGATTTACATAGAGATAGCTCACTGGAAATATATTTACTTACTCAACTACGAGAATTGTTAATGGCTATATCCTCCACTCACTCCGAAAGATTCTCACTCCAAAAGATAGTCATGAAGACATCAGGAGGAGATATTAATCAGGGGGAGCATCCAGAAGCATGCTATACAAATTGTTGTACTCTTCCTTCCATCGGTATAAATTTTTCAGGGGGAGATATTTACAAAAGGGAGCGTGGTTTTAATAAAGACCTCCATACACTGTACTCTTTTTCCTTCATCCAGGTTTTTATCCCACTAGGTTTTTCCTGGTAAGGTTTTAACGAGGCAGTGTCGCTCAAGATTGACTCACAGAAGCAGTATCAACTACGATATTCAGAAAGGTGAACAACAGTATGACTTAAAGATATTTTACCAAGCATCAGGGGGAGCGTGCTATTAATAAAGATCTTCAAACACTGTACTCTTTTTCCTTCGTCCAGGTTTTTATCCCACTGAGTTTTTCCTGGCAAGGTTTTAACGAGGCAGTGTCGCACGCGCGTCAATATACATAGAATTTTATGTTACACATGATTATGTACTCTTTTTCCCTTTGACCAGTTTTTTTTGTCCCACTGAGTTTTTACTGGCAAGGTTTTTAACGAGACATATTCTATATCATTTGTGGTCTCCAAAGGGGAGTGTTGTAAATGTTGAGTGGAGCCCAAATGCCTATAAATAAGGTTTCTCCCCATTTGTAATACACACACACATATGAGAAGAAGAAAACTCTAAATGAGAAATCAGTTTCTCCAATTTCTCTCTATATCAATTCCCTCTCCAATTTCTATTTAGTTTATAACTGACCTAAGATTTTGTTAAAATTCCGTTCCCACATTTAGCATAACTAATCTTCACATTTTCTTTCAATAAAAGTGGCAAGAATTTCTTAAATTCCAATTGAGCAAGATCTCAGAGAGAGGGGCCCCGACTGTCTATATATATATATATATTTAAAATTTCATGAATTTTTGTGTGTGTGCAAATATAGGTAATTTATTTAAGGAAATAAGTCATTTTATGATGTTTTGAATTAAAAATAAAATACAAAAGCAAATGTGGGTTAGACCAGTTAGCTAGGACAGTGGATTGCCTCTCTTGCACCCATGTTCGAATCTCCTTTCCTATATACTAGATTAATGTAGAGTAATTTATCGCTTTGATAATAAAACTTAATAATAAATAAACAAATAGGAAGTGCCTTGGTGAAGGGAAGGCTTGCATGGCAGGCCCCAATGGACCAGGTTTCTATTGGGAAACCCTGAAGTGGAAAGCTCATTTCGATCAAAGCCCAAGAAAAATGAGCCAAAATATGAATAGCCCAAGAATGAACTACCAGAGAGGAGTCCAATTACTTTTTTCATTCTTTTATTTCTCTTCTTCCTAAACCAAAACAATATATGTCCTGATCAAATATTGTGTTTGAAATGCACATAGGGCCCATCATATTTACCCTAGCCCTAGCTTGTGCCCAACTTATGGGTTATTTTGGGATCCCAATCCGTCCAACTCCACAAAACTTACGGAGAACGAAACTGCAGTGCATACTGAGAGTTAGTTTTTTATTTTATTTTTTATGCAAAATAGTCTAAATTACTTTAAAGTAATATAATTTATGATGAGAGGGAATCGAATTTGAGTGCATGAAAATGAGCTCATTGTCCTTGTCAATCGGCCTAATTCACATCACGTCCCCCCAATAACATATTCAATGTAACTAAACCACCAAACAACGCAAGGATATTAAGATTATTAGAGGTAGTAGTGAAAATAATTTGGAGCCTTACTTCTATCTGGCCGTGGACCTCACCTCATCGTGTCAAACTTTTATGGCGGATTTGAAAGCAAAAAGATTCGTACATATCAATGTCACCCAAGCAAACCAAACACAGAGAAAATTATAAAAGCTACAAAAGTGGAGGCAACCTTAAGAGAGTAATTAACAAAAGAATAATGCCGAAATGATAGTTAACTAATAGTGGAACAGGAATGAGATTCTAATTAAGTCGTCCTAAGACAATCCTTAAAAAAAGTTTGTGCTCTCATAAAAAAGAAAAGAAAAAACACTATTTGTGCTCTCATAAAAAAGAAGCGTTACTCGCATTCGAGTGTAAAGCATAATGTACGCATGCCATGTTATTAAATTATTTAAACAATCCAAGCCACAAATTAATACACGTATATGCATATATCTTTATATATAAAAATTAAAAGTAAATTTTAATATTTTAATCAAGTAAACGCATGCATAAACATTACGGAATTGACAAATATAATAGGGTTCGGATGGCCAGTATCTATCCTCCGGCCCTTCTTCTTTTTACCTGCCGAAAGTAGTCATCCGATTAATCATGAGATTATTTGGTCCAACCCCTAACTCTAAGCACCTTGTTTGTTGTGCGTGGCCCCTCAATTTTTGTTATTATTTAATTGTCATATATAATTATATTTTTCTCTTCAACGTATGTCTTGATTAAGTGGCTTAATTCACATTTATTATAATTAATTATATATATAGAAATTTAATTGAGTGATTTTTCAAATAAGCTTATTAAAGGGACACTATTACAAAGCCCATTTCGTATTGTATTTTACTAATTCAAACAATTTAGTTTGTAGATATTCATTCAATCAAATATCATCTCTATAAAAATAACGAAAATATACAAAAATGCGAAATAAACTCTATAAATATGTCTATCAAATAAATTTATTTGAGAAATCCTTCTCTATATATGTATTTGTTTCTGTGCGGATCCCTAAAAAGATGCAACATCATCGGTTCTATCCTGCAACTGATGATGGGCTCTATTTTATTCAACGATGGCCTCTGTGTTTGATTTGAAGAAATGACGAAAAATAGAGCCATTATTTCTTTCTCTATTATTGTTATTATAACTTTTTTCAAGCGATAGGTTGTTATATTATATTATTCTGTTCGTTCTGGAAAATTCGGGTTGATGTTATCGTCATGCAATAGGGTATGACCATAGACCACTAGTGCCTTTCTTTGTGGTCCGGTAACCAGTTGGATCACTTTAATTGTTGCATCCGCAGAAGCATCTAGAGTTTGGAAGTGAACAGTAGATGCAAAATTGTCAATCCTCATCTTTTATTTTTTTTATGAATAATGTAATTCTGAGAATTTTCTTTTAATTTAGAAAAAAAAAAGTTTAATAGCATTTTCAACTGATGTATCAAATTGTCACATTAGTTATTAAATTTAAATTTGATATTTGGTATTTGATATCTTCAAAGAAGATACTTTAATAATTTAACCTGTGTCGAAAATGTCGAACAACAAGTATTCTGTCACTAAAATTATATATATAACTACATAAATTCAGTCTCAGCCCATGTTCATTGACAAAGAAAATATTTTAACATAAAAAATACTATTGAAAAATAAATAATTCAAAAAGAAAAAAAAGAAGAATATGCACATATAAAACTCTTTAAATAAAAAACCCGTACAAATTAAAACATTTTATTATATGATTTTTTATCCAAAGTATGACGATTTGATTATGAGTTTGACATGGTGGCATTCGAATTTTGAATCCCGAGATCTGAGACCTATGAAATATCGGCGGCATTTTAGATCAACGGCCACGATGAGTCGCCGCCCATGTTGTGAAAACCCGCAGATGTACTTTGACATTGGACTGGTTGGTAGAGGGGCCCACAAACCCTCCTAGGCCCAAATTGACGACCGAGTTAGTAACAACCTCCAGATTTTACCACGCGCCATCCAACTGCAAGTGTCCGAGGTCGAAGTGAAAATGAAATTTGATTCTCAAACGAGAGAGAGGGACCCAAAACGCTGCGATTTGACATCATGTGGCAGCTTTTTACAGCATGAGTAAATTTTCATCGTTGTCGTTTCAAGTACTTTCACCTCAGTTGGTAAATAGGAATTGTTTCCTTTTCTTTTCTTTTCCTCACATGGTGTGTTGGGACCCTTGATGGTAAATTGAGTTTCAAACTTGATTCCTAATTATATGTAAAATGAATTTGAAGACTCGTAAATGATATGGATGCAAATAGAATCGATCTACAAAAGAAAGTTATTTCTCATGTGCGTATTACGTAACGTCAATCAATGATTACATCATAAGACTAGAAGTATTTGATCGTCTAAATAAGAGAAAGGCTAAAATAATTTAAGAAATAAATAAAAAATTAGGTCAATTAGTTCCCATAACTAATTACATAAATATTTTGGAAAAGAACTATGTGCACAATCATACAAACATACATAGTTAGGTACTTGTCAAATGTAGTTTTTATTTTATTCATTATTATCCCATACTTATCCTTTCAAAACTCCAACACAAATCACTTTTCTATGATAACTTTTGAAAAAAAGGATATAAAAAAAGCATTTGAGACGCTATTAATAGTGGCGTGGAAAGTCTGACAGTATGTTGATATTCATAAAACGCCAGGTAACAGTCATTTTCATGACGTTTCACAAATTCAAGTAGATAGATGTAGTTCTCCCGACATCAGTTAAAGGGTTAAGATGACGCGTATTAAAAATTTGACGTTACAATATGAATGACATAATATTGAATGCCACGAAAGTATTCAAATTTTAAAGTTACTAAATTCAACGCCATCTTTATATATTAACTTTAAGGGGCACTTTTTATGAAAAGCACAAGGAGCATGAATAACACTCAACTCAATGGATTAGAAGAAGAAAAAAGAGATAACCATTTTGAATATTTGGAAGCCTTAATGAATTTGAAGAAGAGTTAAAAATGAAATTGAGAGTTTTAAATGGATTAGGTGGGCATGGAAAATACAAGAGTCATACAGAAGAAAGTTCCAATATTTCAACAGCAAATCAAAACTCACATGCATAATGACATTGAAGAACAACAAGAAATAGTAATGATATCACCATCGTTTTTTTCATTTTCTTTTTGTGGGTTTTCTCCCAAGATTCACAAAAGGGTATTTTGATACAAAAATAATAAATTAAACCAAAAGTGAGCTCGACGCACCAAAACTTCGCGTGGGCAGAATCTAGATAGATAGGCAATGCATGAATATATACAGTTTCAAATTAGCATGCTCGAAAAAGGGCCATGGATATTTGACTGTGGTGGCTTCATAAGCTGCTTAGCTTAATAGCTTCACTGCTTGCTTACACCTACACATTAACCCACCCAATTCTTCAACACGTTCGTGCGCAAAAGCTTTCTCTCTCTAGCTTTTTTCAATTTTTTCCTGCCCTCTTAATTTTCTCTTTCCTATTCTGCATTGCTTGTTTTGATTCGGATTTTC
Source organism: Prunus persica (assembly GCF_000346465.2). Taxonomy (NCBI): domain Eukaryota; kingdom Viridiplantae; phylum Streptophyta; class Magnoliopsida; order Rosales; family Rosaceae; genus Prunus; species Prunus persica. Next base: position 22,192,437 of record NC_034010.1, read on the forward strand.
TGGTACCTAGTGTGTCCAAACCTCCCTCCCTCCCCTCTCTCTCTCTCTATCCTTTCCTTTTCAAAGCATTATTCGATTTCGTCCTGACCTTTCTTTTCAACATCCCATTTATGCAAATTGCTATTATCTCTATTTTCCCTTTTATTTTTGGTTTTGAGCTCTGAGTTCTGGTTTTTGCTCTGCATCTCTCTGAAACAGGAAGCATTAGAAATGAAGGTCTGGAATCTGAATTTCCCAGCTTTGAATTTCTGAATATTCATTGTTCTGCTGTCAAGTTTTCCCTTTTGGGTTATCTTTTCTTTTTGATCTTTTCCCTTTTCTTGTTTGCTTTTTAGGGAACTTAAGGCATGTTTGTTGATGGGTTCTGCTCAAAATCGTATCAGTTTTCTTAGTTTAATTCACTGATATGAATATTTAATCAGATGGGTCCTCATAAGTCTCTATCTGGAAAGAATTGTTCAGATTTAGTATACTTCTAGTGAATATGTCTTTGTTCCTTCACTGTTTATAGATTCTGAATCAGATCTCTTGGTGTTGGTGATTTGTTCTTGCAGAAGTTTGTACTGAAGTTGGATTTGCATGATGACAGAGCCAAGCAGAAGGCCCTGAAAACAGTCTCTACTCTTTCAGGTACAAAGATCATTATTTTACTAGATTTAAGTTTCTTTTTCTAGAGTAAATTAATGATGTTTTTTATATAATTTTTTTTTTTAATAAAAAAACACATAAAAGCCTTCAGATTTAGTTTGGTTTCTTTTTCTAGAGTAACCCTTTAAGATTTCTCTACTTTCTTTTTAGTTTGCAAAAGAAAAGAAACAAGGGTTTCTTTTTGTTCTTATTAATTGGTTATAAAAAAAACATTTTTTTCACCAAGGCTGCTCTTTTTGTGTGTGAATGGATTGCAAGGAAGACGACAGTTAGCTGGCTAGTATGTTTTGCAGAGGTCAGCAGACTCTGCACCAGAAATCTGTATTGAATTCTCATCAGGGCTTGAAATGTGTACTAAAGGGCAACAAGTAAATAAACGTCATGAATGAGGTCATTTTTGACACAATATGTCCTCTGGTTTCTGCAGGTTTAGATTTTAATGCAGGTGCTAGTTTGCTCTATGCAAGTTGGTTGTATGTCTAGTATTACTCAAAACTCAAATACCAAAAAGATATGGTCCATATGGACTAATTGTTCTTTACAAGTTTTTATATTAAAAGATAGTAGATATGAACAGAGTTGAGATAATTCTCAGTTTATTGTTTTGATCGTGCAATTTGTAATTGTAGGTATTGATTCCATCTCCATGGACATGAAGGAGAAGAAATTAACGGTGATCGGAAGTGTCGACCCGGTGACTGTGGTGAGCAAATTGCGCAAGTATTGGCAAACAGATATACTCTCAGTAGGACCAGCAGTAGAGCCTAAGAAAGAGGAACCAAAGAAGGAAGAACCCAAGAAAGAAGAAGAAGCAAAGAAGGAGGAACCCAAGAAAGAAGAAGCAAAGAAGGAGGAACCCAAGAAAGAAGAAGCAAAGAAGGAAGAGGAACCAAAGAAGGAGGAGCCAAAGAAGGAGGAGCCAAAGAAAGAGCCAGATCCTGTCTTAGAGCTTGTTAAGGCTTACAAAGCATACAACCCCCATCTGACCACATATTACTATGTGCAAAGCATGGAAGAGAATCCAAATGCTTGTGTTATTTGCTAAACAACAAGCCAAGCTTTCCCAAATCCCAGATTAGGGACTCGAAATCTTCCGAATGCCGCTAGGAGGCCAAACCCAAGAAAATAGGAGCTGCACTTTGTATATAGATGGTCATGCCTCATTGAAATGTTCAAAACACTAGTAATGTGTGTAGATCAAATAAATTTTCTTTATAGTTCTTCTGGTCTGTCTGTACCACAAGTGCTTTTCTTTGGAGCTTGATATGAGCTAACCAATTGGTAAAGTTTTTTACTGTGGTAAAGAAAATGGTAAATATCATTTTCTTTTGTGTTGTGGTTTAATCTTTGTAAGCAAGGGTAGCTCTCATTTTCTCAGTGGGTCATGTGGCTTTGTACTGGTTTCAGGTGTATCTTTTGTCTTTGTGTGTGAGCTTATGTTATAAATGAACTGAAGCCTCATGGCCCTCCTCCTACCTTTGTGGCTGTCATTGAGTTGTCTTTCTATTTTTTTTTATATATGAGGTAGATGCAGGGCTTTTGGTCCCAGATTAACTGGTCAGATTAGCCATCATTTTTCTTTGCCCTTTGTATTGTTCTCTATGAGTGTAGTGCCAGTTAATTGGACAGTAGAAGTTAGCTGATGGAGTTTTGTGCTTCAAGAATCATGGTTGGTTTGATTGTTTGGAGATCATTTTCAAGCTCTTCCAGCCACTAGTTTTTACTTTTTTTTTTTAATTTTATGAAATAAAATAAGCTCCTCAAGTTCCATTTCTGGTTTAGGTGAAGCAGATTCACTGGTTGGTTTGGTTGCTTCAAGTTTATGCCAAGGTAAGTCAACAAGCTTCCAAGGGTAAATAATTAACATTTGGAATTGTTCCTATTATTATTTGGGGAATATATAAAGATACATTTGGAATTGTTATTTGGGTTAATTACAGTTTAGTACTCTGTGGTTACACCATTAAGACATGTTAGTACCTATCTTTTCAATTTTAACAATCACATACCACGGTTAAGATTTCCGTCAGATCTCTCTATTAGTTGCCTACGTGGCACTGTGGGTCCCATATCTGTCACATTTTTTAATTTTAAATTGATTAAAATATTAATAAAATATTAAAAACAAAAACAAATCTCTCTCTCTCTCTCTCTCTCTCTCTCTCTCTCTCTCTCTCTCTCTCTCTCTCTCTCTCTCTCTCTCTCTCTCCCCCACACCCAACTTTCAAACCCATACTGCAACCACCCAGCGCCCCTTTTCTCCATGACCACCGCCTTCCAACCCCCAATCCAGCAACCACCCCTTCCCCCTCCTTGATTTCCCTTTGTTGTTGAGACACCACCCCAGCCTGCAACGAACCCACCAGCTCGCCAACCATTCTCTCTCCATCCTACAGACCTTGTTGCCGTCATCAATCTGCGCTTTCCGGTGAGATATGCCAGAATTCATCTCTCTGCTCTCTACCCTTTTCTCTTTCTCTGCAAACTCAAAAACCAACAAATTGGGTGGAAAAAAAATGTTGTAAATGCATGAGTTGGTGGATGACCACCATACCTCTCAGCATTCACCCTTTCTAATTCTATGTAACCTATACACTAAATACCATTGTTATGGGCTTGTAATTTATGAGTTGTTAATGTCTTCTTATCATTGTAAGCCTATAAATAAGAGGTTTTGCTAGAATGAGATGTACAAGTTGATTGACACAATTTCTATTATCTTTCTCTACTTTCCAATTCTCTCTACAATTCCCCCTAGTTTTATAACAAATAGAACATTGTTTGCATTTGTGGGTGGGTTTGAGGGTTTGTGGGTGAAAAACATAATGTGGGAGGAGGGGGGAGGGCTTTGTGGGGTGGTCTCTCAACAACAACAAAGGAAATGGGTAGCTAAATACTCTCATCTCTCTGCCCAAAAATTGACCACGACACCCACCTTGTCCTAGTCTCCCCAGCCAAACACCCCGATCTACCCTATTGCAACCCACCCAAATGCCCTCATCTACCTTATTGCAACCCACTATCTCTTCCACGACCCAACGCACTCCTGCAACCAGCCTCTATAGCCCTAACCACCCTTATCGATCCAAATCGACCAAGCACTACCCATCAATAACCCAAAAAAAAAAATTTCACATCAATAAAAAATACCCAGATCTGATCAAGCAACAAGACATTGAAGCGATCATGTAGATGTAGGAAGAGGTTGTTTTTGTAATAGGAGCCCATCCAAATACATGGCAGAGACGAGAGAGAGGTTTGCTGGGGGTAAGGTTGAGGGAGATTGGTGTTTGTGGTTGTCGACAAACAGTTGGGAAGATAGAGGCTCAATCGGGAGAACGCACAGAGAGAGAGAGAGAGAGAGAGAGAGAGAGAGAGTTTTATTTTTTGTTTTAAATATTTTATTCATATTTTAATCAATTTAAAATTAAAATATGTGAAAAATGTGGGACCCACAGTGCCACGTAGGTAACTAACATAGAGATTTGACAAAAACCCTAATGGCGGAACCACATTGTAACAAATTTAAAAGACCAGGGTATGTGATAGTTAAAATTGAAAAGATAAGGACTAAACTGTAATTAACCATTGTTATTATTAATACCCTTCCTTTATACAAATCACGATTTCACACATATAAAAAAATAATTAATAATATACACACATCATGCTTTTATTGGCATAAATGTAAGAATTCATAAGCATCTGCAATGGTTAGGATCAGTGCAATTTTATTGCATGAAATTGAAGTACAACAATAAAATCTCACTTGTAATTGTGTGATTTAGTTCATTGCAATAGATGCAATTGCAACAGAGGGTGCTATGTGATGAATTCTCTATTGCAATTACAACTAACCATGTGACCTAAATGCTAATTAAAAATAGAAAAATTACAGCAATTAATTCATTATGCCATTAAGAGTATCTGCAATGATTGTTCAATAGTTCAATACAATAGAAAGAAAAACAAAATTACAATATATATATATTTTAAATATATTTAAAATTGGTCTTTTTTTCAAGATCTTTTTTTTTTTTTATAAAAAGCGATAGTAATTTTATTGATAACACATAAAAAAGTACAGAGTAGTCGCAATGCCAAATATGAGTACAACATCTCCAGTGACCAAACAAAAGATAAATTGGTTTGATCTGGAGAGAATTACATATGCTAGAAAAACTTAAAAACTCCAATTTGGCAGACAAGAACTATCTGTACTTAGACCTACAATACAAATCCACCACGCAACGGCAGTAACGACGAATTTGCATCGAAAAGTCGAACACGAAATACATACAATAGCAAACTCCTATTGAGTTTCTGAGAATTATTAGACTAAAATAAACACAGAAACAAGGACACCGCACCACTTCCTCTCTAGCAAACCAAAGAGACTCGTAGCACCAACATGGCTAAACCTCTTATTTTGCACAGGCTAAACCCGATCCCACACAAACCAGCAACAATCACTTTTCCAACTCCAAACACTAAATTGGAGCGAATTCCATATGCGTGGACCAAAAGCTGCAACAAAATCATGGCGTCTACGGTGGATTGCAATACTTGCGTAAAAAACACAACGAAAACCAATTTAAGAATATTTCAATGATACAATTTTTAGTGTTGTTAAATTTCTATATTTTATTTTATTTTATTTAAGTATGTTAAAAAAAATATATGAAACAATATATAACTATTAATATAAAGCTATTGAACTGTATCATTGCAAGTAAAACTGTAATTCAATTTAATAAATACTAAAATTATTGAACTATTGAACAACCATCGTGAATGCTCTTACAAGAGAATGAAGGAAGTATTTTCTCACCGTCTTTGAAACCCACATGATGAGCTTAATTAATAATTTGTAATAACTCATATACTAAACGAGAGGCACGTGACATTAAGCATAATTTTATTCTTTCTACCTTGTTCTCATCCTATAAAGTGGCAACATACATATGCACAGGACTGTATGGCCGTACAAATATTCCTCCAACAAAAAATTATTAAATTATGAAAGATATATAAAATAGAAAATGTCCATTTGATATGATATATATATATATATACTGAATTCTGAACATTCCAGGAAGTGTGTTTTGAAGGCAACCAAAGATGGAAGACCATATTTCAAAGCAAAATATTTGTTGCAATGGATCTGGTCTTTTCAACTCTCGTGCCAACCATTTTCTGTGGGTGGTTTTCATTTTCAAGAGGAATTGAGGATGGCTGAAGGCTTCAACCCCAAGAAAGTAAAGAAATAAATAAAGAGGATCTCTAGGTTCAATGGAAATGGCTGCTTTCCTAAGTTTCTACCTCATTGAGTAATTAACATACTTGAAAATCAAAGTAATAATTTTTAAACATGTGATTAACGTTTCACTTACTCCACCAACGCAAGGGTAAGTTTTTTCTCACCTATTGTCCAATGTCTACCACACTAACAAACAACTCATAGAATTAAAATCCATTTGAAAATGACTTATACGACTTAACTTTCATTGAGCCACTGAATTACTTTCATCGTTATAAACGAATCAAATGACACTTAATTATGACGATTACACAGGTTGATGTCTTTTTCCCGTGAAGAATTAAGTTGTCAAGTGTTGTATACATTAAGAGTTCGATTTCCCCCAAAAAAATTGTTGTCCTAATCTTTGTGAAATTGACAACCATCATCCTCATATCCATACTTATATATATATATATATATATATATATATATATATATATTGGATGTAAAGGACCAAGACTAGCCAGCCTTATCGTCAGTGACTCAGAATGTACAGTAAAATTGTTGTGGCTGGAAACAATATTGTGTCCATCGTACGTCAATGATTCTTACAAATAGTGTACTTACAATTATTCCCATTATATTTCTACATATAAGTTGGTTTTTGCGTAATATATATATTTTGTGCAATAACTATTTTCCGAACAAAAGAAAATATACAATATATGTGCAATAACTCATTTCCCCACCCACCATTCTTTGTTTCTTTTGACATACATTATATCCGGGCCTTATAATGAAGTTTTTTTAGTAGTGTTTGTATTATGGAATTTTAAATGCGCATATATTAAAACTCATGAAAGATAAGCACACTCACAAAGTCACGTGAGGAATCTGGACATCTTGTGGGGTGGTGATCTTCTATACGATTTGAAATTCGTATGAAAAATTAGTTGGTCAATTCAATCTATTAAAATTTTAAATTAATTTTGGATAAATTCATCATAACTCGTTTAATAAACGAGTAAATTTTAGGTCAATCCGCCGTCAACATGTTAAAATACCTATATAATCCGTTTATTAAATAAGTCGTGTCAAAGGAGATATCAATGCTAAAATAAGCAGAGAATCCATTTGGGTATAATTTCACCATCACAAAGAAAACAACAACACTCAGTTGGACGGCTAGAAAAGGTTAACACACAATTAATAAGGTTGGATTTTGTGGAGGTGGAGCAATGAGAGCATGTGGCAAAATTAGACGTGATTGCATGGTCCCTTTTAGTCTAAATAATGGATCTTGAAGCCATCAATGGATAGGTGTACTGAAACATAAAGGAAAAACACTTTCGGTTCAGAAACAAAATCAAAAACAAATAAATACATGTCCCTACCTTGGCTCACCTATGAAAATGACCTCAGAATTACGTTCCACTTTGGTTAACATCAACCCAAATCAAACCAAACAAATATTTATACCATATGCCAAATGTCGTTCACCTTCCACCACTTTAATTAATTAGGTGAAAATTTCTGACCTTTGTAACAATAAAAGTGAAACATATTTATACACGTATGTATAGTGACAATTTTATTTATTTATAGGGAAAAATTGACTACTTTCACTATTAATGTCAAAATATATCCATAATTTCGAGCCAAAACGATTTATACATGGCATCCAATTGGACAGTTTTATTTATTTGGAATATAAAACAAGTTACAATAATATTATATATTAAAAAAATGTAATATGGTGCGGGAGCTGTCACATACCCATTATGTATATGGACTAATTAAAACAAATTAATTTGTTTGTATGTATGTATCATAATATATAATTAAGCTTTTTGATTAATGTGATATAATCTGTTTTAACAATATGCAATGAGTCATTGTGACTTGGAGTTTTCTCAAATTGAGTCAGCAATTAAACATGCAGCACTATCATAATATATTATATAAAAATATTTTTTTATTAATGTGTGACGATGATGGTGTATGGCCATGATTAATCGGTTTGGATTGTAATGCTTAACATCCAACATATGGCTATGATGTCACGTACTGGCCTTTATCCATCACTAATTCATCTAATCTAACTTAATCTAATTTAGTTAGCTAATTAAAGAATAACACATGTACTGATACGTGATCATACTAACGTAATATTCTATAATTTATCGAATAGTAGAGATATGTAATTAAATTGCTTTGCATCATGTATAGTTCAGCTTCCAAAGTCACACAGCATGCATGCGCATGATAGTGGTTGACAAAGTGCCAAATTAATCCTAATCACTCTCTAATTAAGCAGTTCATCACTTGAATTAATTACACATATATCCAAGTCATTACACTGATTCAAAATATAAATATTCTAGCTATAGGGTTAAGTTGTCCAATTTAATTGGACAACCTACAAATATAAAGCATTGTTCTTAATCCCAAAAAACTTTTCAGGGCTGCATTAATCAGCACCCAATTAGTCATTATAATGAGCAAAAACTACCATGGTATACGTTGAAAAGGAAATTAAAAACACAATCAAACCTTAATTATTTTTCTAAACCATCAACTAGATGCACACACTAGAGCTAGCACATAGGCTGAGGTCACGTCCCAACTCACATATTTACGTAACCTTGGGTTAAGATGTGATTCACACCTTAATTATAGAATTTAATAAAAACTATAACTAAAATGTGAAGAAACATTTAAATAAATAAAATATATATTTCACATAGAATATTTAGCGGAAACGATAACATTTGAAATCTTAAAAATTTTACATTATTTTACAAGTTAGAACTACTCAAGAGTTCACTAAAAGAGTAGCTCATTATTCATCCACAAGCTTTGTATACAAATATGCCAAAATCATCACAAGCTCTAGATTTCAAGTTCATTACCTGCAAAATTGGTTAGGGGGTGAACGAAACCACAACTCAGTACAGGAAATTGATATAACTAAATTAAGTGACATACAATCACACATCCAAATATCATATTATTAATATTAATGCATGAATGCTCTTCATCTAATGCCGTTAATTCATATAACTGGACAAACAGACCTACATGTCTCATACCATGCTTATACCACATGGTCCCGAATGCCCATTTATATGAACTAACACACATCTCAATCATCCCATAATTTTTCATTTTGTTAGTCATTTTGTCTAACTCCTTGTCGCAAGTCCCGTATCACCCAATAGAAATCATGTGCACTGTGGGATCCATGAGATCTGGTACCTACCAAGAGTTAGACTTAACTACACAAAAGATCATATCCATTACCCTCTTTTCCATCATTATTTTCTCAATCCAACAATTCCAGCCAATTTTCATGACATGATATAATTATGCCTTTCACATATCCTATATATCTTACAATAATGTAACCATTTAAAATATCTCCAATGTATATATAATTATACCAACATTGTTCAAATAGTCAAGAATATGTAAACACCCAATAAAAAGGAATGTCAACCAAACTGTAATACCATGCATAATATAATGCCCACGAAATTTAATTAAATCAATATCTGTAAAAGGCCCCCAAAAAACCTCCTACCTTGACACCAAAGCTTTTGTTAGAAATGTAAGTTGTTTTCCAATTTTCCACCGCATCCATAAATTCTGTCTCCCACTCTTTTTTCTTGATAATTCTACTTCTTTCTACCTTTATTTCTCTCTCACTTTCTATTTTATTCTTCGTTCCATTGCCTCTACACTTTTCTGAATAGGGAAATGGGACTTGAAGAAACAAATGTTGTATTTATAGGACTCCAATGGCGGTAACTATGAGATAACTTCAATGTTTAAAGATCAACTCCTTATTTCTTAAAGCCCAAGTAGCTTTTCTTTCACTCTAAGTCAAAGAAGGATAAGAAGAAATATCATGAGGACACTTATTGATGACTCAACATTTATTTCATTGATATCTCATTAGTTTGCAAGTAAATAAAACTAGTAAACCAATTTGGCTACCATGTAAGTAATTTGCATAATTGATCGACACATACTAACTACATGGAGCATATAAATAACTCAATTACATAGCCATGCATGAAATATTCTAAGTAGATAGCCATGCACCAAATCCTACTGCCATTAACTAATTTTAATATTCAAAGAAAATTTTAAGAAAATCATCAAAACTATAAAATAAAACAATTAAATAAAACATAGACTTCCATAAAATTATTATAATACTATAATTTATTATAAAAGTACAACAATTATAATTATCATAATTTGATACTTTCCAAAGTAATTGCTTTTAAAAAAATAAAATGTTTTGACCTTTCTAAATAAACTTTTAAGAATACGTATTCTCTCATTTAAACTGACCACCCTTATACTTTTTAAGTCTTGGCTCGAACGAGAGGAGAGTGAGGAGACATCATGTGTGGTGACAAAACATTAACACTGTCTTGATCAAATCTTCTGGTTGATGATGATGAAAAGCTAAGCCTCAGATTGCTTTTCCAACGCTTAGGGCTTTTAACTTGTACTGCTTGATCTTGAGCTTTCTTCCCTTGGCGTACAAATGTTCTGATCCTTTTGAGTGCAACTTCCACAGTCTCGTCATCCATGTTTGCAAAACAAACCCTAAACCAACCAGGCTCCACGCACTTAAAAGAAGACCCTGGGGAGACATTGAGCCCCACTTCATTCACAATCACACGCCAAAGCACCATCTCACCATCAAATGTTTGATCTTTCAACAGCCTCCTTAAGTCCATCCAGCAAAAAAGGCCGGCATTGCTCTTCAAGCAGTTGATTCCCACTTCCTCTAGCCCCTTTGTGAAAACCCCATGCCGCTTCGCGAGCCTCTTGGAGCTTGTCTCCAGGAACCTTGCCACAAACTCTTCATCCAAGAGCATCGACGCGAGCATGTGTTGAGTTTGGGACGAAACCAGCCCGAAACTTGACATCTTGCGGCCGATGTTCACCACATCATCATTGTATGAGTAAACTATGCCGACCCTCAAGCCCGGGAGCCCCATGTCCTTGGACAAACTATAGACAATGTGGATTAAATTGGGGTTGCAATTCATGTTTTGTATGACCTCGGAGATGCATGTGAAAGTCGGGGAGCTGAACACTGTAGCTGCATAGATTTCGTCACACACCAAGTGGATGTTCTTTTGGTTGATGAATTCCACAAGGCTTTCGAGTGTGTCTCTGTCCAAGGTGGTGCCCAATGGGTTTGATGGGTTTGTTATGATCAAGCCCTTCACGTTGATGTTGTTCTTTTGGGCTTTTTCATAGGCGGCTGCAAGTGCTTCCTTGGTTATTTGGAAATTGTTGGAGCTATCGCAATCAACCGGGACGATTTGGACACCAGTTCTCCATCCCAAGTCTCGGTAAAATCTGCAATTAGATGTATAAATCTTAATTATGACCGGAAATGATTGAAAGATTAATGACTTGTAATTAACATTTCATTAATGCATAGTGGTTAAGTAATTAACGTCCTTTGTGGTCCGTCCATGAGTTTGGTGAGCAATTTATTTCCATACATACGAGAATGGAAATTGAAGAGAATTGTAGGGTTTGACATTCAAGTATAAAGACTGACTTTTCAGAAAGATGAGAAAGAAACGAATTTGGAATTTTGCCCAAACATCCAGCTGTAAACTACTCAGACTAATCTTATTGATGCGTATTGCTTGGAGTCTTGAATGTCAACTATGGAGTCAAAAGCAACTAATAACAATATTATTATACTCTTATTACTTATTAATCAACATTAAAATGACTGCAAGTTTGATAAATATCATTATTAGCCGACTAATTAAAGTCTATGCGAGGTCGACCTAATTGTCTCCTGATATGGCAATTCTCTGACCAAAATACTTATTAAAATATAATAATTTATTATTGTTTCTTAGATATTTAAAGTCTCTGTATCTTGGAGTCCAGTTGACGGCCGATATAAAATCCCAAATAAGATTTCAACCTGAACAAGTTGTTTTCTACCAAATTCTTCAGCCTACAACTACTAGCCACTGCATTGTGTCCACATATTAAGAACACGTGGTCCACCAAACATGAGGTAACGCAAGGCTTTGCCTGAATTCTCAAATATTTGGCAGAGGGGGTACGTGGTATAATTAGCAAAGTACGTAAACAACTAAAACACAAGATGATATAGACAAATTAATGTAGAAAATAGAAAGGATTTAATTCTTACGCTGGATAGTAAGGAGAGGGGACGAGGAAGGCGTCGCCGGGGTCGGCCAGACAGAACATGACCAGCTCGTTCGCTCCGGTGGCTCCACCGCTCATCACAACCCGGTTCGGATCAAATGTGACTCTACCACCTCTCGCTTTCGACATGAACATAGCCACAGCCTGAAAAATATATTAATTAAGACCATGTAATTAATTCATGTAATAGAAGGTATACTAATCGTAATCCATGCAATATATATATATATATACACATACCTTTCTGAACTCGGGAAAGCCATGATAGTCTTGAAAGATGGCCACGTTCTTGAACTCCTCAACTCCCTCGGGAGTGCAGATGGAGGCTTTGGGGTTTTTCTTAATCCAGTCTTCGATCAAGTCGAAGGAAAGCTGAAAACCAAAACCAAAACAAAAGTAAAAACCCATGCATTTTGTTATTTATACATATAAATATAGGGTTGCTCCATCTCCAAATTTCTCTAGAGCGAACCTGGTTTTCTGCAAGACCCATCTGAATAACCCCCTCGGGGTTTTTCGTTGGGTGGAATGGGTTTCTATCGTACGCCTTCCACCCATCGAAGTAGGGTGAGTTCTCACCATGGCCCTCGCTGGTTGCAATCTTGGAGAGTAACAACCGATTCGAAGTTGCTGATGAGGAGCCCATTTTCTTGGTTCCAAAGAATACTCACACACAAGAATAATATTAGTGGAATTTTAAGTGAGGTTTGCAAGCAAGCTATCAATTGTGGGGGCAATGGTTGAGATGGTGTTGGGAATTTATAGGCAGATGATGGCAGATTGGCAAGCAGGAGGGGAAGCAAACGTTTTCAAAGGTTTTTTTTTTTTTTTTTTCCTTTTCAAAGTTCAACTTTGGAAAAACCGACCCCCCAGAATAGAAATAACAGAATTTAATTGTGTTGTTATTGGTCAATGGGCGTAATTGCTTGCGTGTTGTACGTTGATATCCATCCATATCCACGTGTACACCAGTAGTGTACTTGTTGGTGGTCCTCACTATTTTTTCCATGAACTTCTTTCATGAACTTCGTTTCAATTTACATATCACTTGGTGTTATCGTTTCACACAATAAATTTAACGATATATCTATTTTCAAATCACAATCCGACCCACTCTAAACCTTATTTTTTAACGCCTTAAACACACACATATGATGAACGTATTTAGAGAATCTTAGTACTAATTTTTTCTTTTTCTTTCAAGTGATGTGTGGTTGGTTGTGTTCTTCCTAGCGATGAAGCTTCCCTGAAAGCACCATGAGAGAGAAGAAAGCTTTCGGTGTTGACTAGCTTGAAGTATACATGAGACCATTTTTAATTTGGCCGGTATTTGGACTTATGCACCAATAGTAGTAAATGCACAAGACACACACATGTAGGAAAGTCTCAAAATCTAAAGGGCACTGCTATTTTCCTCTAGGTTTCCTTTTCCTCCACGGTTTCTTGTCAGAGTCCAAGTTTTAGTTTCAAAGTATCCCACAAATTTTGCCTATTTTGGTTTCCGCGTTAATGAGCTCAGTTTGCATCACATTTACTCCATTTCCAAAAGTTATGAGGGAATGCATTTACTTCCCGTATAGTTGGGAAGACTTTTAATTAAGCCACATCTCAAAATCGCTTCTTCACACGGTCACAAAAAACTACTGAAATTAAACGCAGTCTGTTTGGGGGTTTGCCTCTTGTTACTCTATAGGGATGTACAAATTTCAAAATTTAGATCCGAAAGATAAACATGTACACCTAAAAGTAGTATAGCGCCAACTAAAAGTGATGATTGTTTATTTGACTTTAGGGGAAATTGTCACTCTTATTGGTCCTTGATTTTAACCATCCCTTTCACATTTCGTTAATACGGGTATCTAGGTACTTGATATACTAATTTCTGATTGCCATGTGTATGTATGTATTGGTTTGGCCCATATTAGTATAGTTTGAATTTAACATGTCACCGATTACTTCCCGACTCAAAACTTTTACGTGTTATAATCTTACAATGATAGGAGTGGCCCTCGAAAAGTACAAGTGGTTCTACCGCACAGGGCTCCCAAAAATATTTTACTTGTAAATTATATATATTCTAGCATGTAACACATTGACACAAACGTGTGTTTGGCTGGTTTGGTTTCAAGCACATTTATCTTCATTTAAGGCCTTTTTTAGTAGAAATAAAGTCCTTAGGTGTGCATTTTTATTCTTTACAAACTTTTTTTTTCTTTGTAAAAACATTTTTATATATATAAAAAAAGCCATCAGTATATATATCCTCACACTTTCACCTCCAATCAACACCAAAAGGAAAAAAAAAAAAGTTATTCATCATCATCATTCCTCAATCTCTCTTTGGCTCTTTTGTTCAATTCTTTGAGAATTTTTGTTTTTATTTCAAATTCAGGAATTTCAACACGAAAACATGAATATCCTAATTCCTAAATTCATAAAGACCACTCAAAATTTGTGCCATTGTTGATGCTGAATTTTAGTTATATAAAAATAATTGTTTTATGACATTAAGGTATGGAAAATTATTATTTTTACTATTTTCTTATTAAATTATGTGAGGGTCTCCGTTTAAGTTCCATACAGGGTCCTCAAAATCTCAGAACCGGCAATGAGTGATGTGACTTTGTGGAACATCATGGCACATAATTAAAACTTTATATCCAGGTATGATTTTATGTACAAAGTTTTTTTTTTGTCTTGACAATCCGATATTTAAACTATTGTAATGTATATGGAAGGAGATCGAACCATAGTGCCAAGGAACGGACATACTGCATTGACCAACTAATATAACCTGACGCCTGGGGCGAATCACGATAAAGTTGATAACCCTAGCTAGGTGCATGCATAAACAATTTGTGATATAGATATATGGGGAGATTCTCTAATAAGTATTTTATGTTAATGGCTTGTTACATATTTCTAATCTTGGTCCTTGGATTGCATTCATTAAATGTGTAGGTAGTCTCTTAGATGTATTCCAACAACCAATATTAGAAGTATGTAACCAATCCTTAACTTAATACTTATTGAAGAATGCCCTTATATATATATATATATATATAGAAATTCTCCTGTAAGGACATTTGGATGTTATTATCGTGCGAAGACGCTATGTATTTTGTATTACCCCTTTATTCTTTCTTGTCTATTTACAATAGCATCTGCACGATCCATATAAGAAAATAATTGTATATATATTACTTTTCTTTTAAAAATCTCCAACTGCTAAGTCAAACTTGAGAGATTAATTAAACACAAAAGCTTAGTAATGGAGTGTCCAACTTTGCATTTGCTTTGTGAAAAAGTTCGAAGTAAAAGTTGAAAAGGAAATATCAGGAAACACTATTATTAGTGTCTGGACACAAAGTTCTCATTTGACATTCTTCGCTTTTCTTCTCTGTTTGGAGCACAAGTTTTGCAGCTTGATGGGTTGGTGAGAAGCTTTTACATATTTAATATACTCAATTCAAACGTCTCTCTCAGCAAAATTATATGGACTTTTTTTTAATAGGTAGCACGGGTAAAAAGCCTAGCAAGTCTATTGGGTATAAATAAAAGTGACCTGGATCAGATTAATTAGGTATTATAAATTACTGACCATCCAGAATGAGGCAATTCCTAACTAATCTCACCCTCTTGTTAGAAATTAATCATCTCCAATACTGATATCGGTGGGCTGAACCATAGATTGATTGAAGGGGTTTTGAGAATTATCAAAATGCGTGTTCTGCAATATTGAACTAACTCTACTAACTCCAGAAAGACTAGTTTCTTTATTCTTTAATGGAGTTTGATTGCCAAGACAACTGTAAATTCAAACATCATTATGTTGACTTCTGCTTATTTTGCAAGCTTTAATTTAATCGTTGCACGAGTTGTATAGCCGATTCATAAAAATGGGGTTTAATTTGCCAATATGTATATATTTTTTCTGTATTCTTAATTTCATGGGAGATTGGTATATATCAAGATCGACAATATAACTAGTATCACCATGATGTAAAAAAAACAACTGAGGTGGTAAAAAAAATCAACATAGGTGAGCATTCCATGCGGTCCTATGTAGAATTGGATGGATAGACACAAAAGTGGGACCCAACTTGTCTTTTAATATATATTTATGTCAAAATTGAATTAGAATTTGGACCCAACTTGAATTTGGATAGCTTAACAAATCAGTTTCCTTAGTTTTACAGGAGAAGGCAAATAGTCAACTTGAACCTGGGTGTTTGACTTCTTGGTCAGCCTCAGCTAAATTCTACTAGGCCGTCCACGTGGGTCTGCTGGTCCTCTCTTTTTTTGGCCAAAGTCTGCCCCTCACCTTCTACTCTATTATTATTTCTTTTCTCTTCTCTGCTGTACGCTAATGTTGTCACGCTGTTATCACTGTTGAGATACAACTGCAAGATGACGTAGACACACCGACTTTTTTAAAAGAGTATCTCTACACTTAACTGTATTTTTATCTTACATTTCTATATCGTATAATGTAGCATATTCATATTATATACCACATCAATTAATCAATGAAGTGTAATAAAGAAATTTTAATTAACAGTATTTTTTAAAGTGTTAATTAATTATAAAAGAAAAGAAAATGTTAAATAAATTTAAGGAAATATTTTTGCTTATCACTTTAACCTAACATGTATGTTCACCACCATTCTTAATACTTGACACGCGTCCATAAACATAATCATGGTTAACTTTTTACTTTGATTTATATAACTATGATTATACTTATGGACACATGTCAAGTGTTGAGAAGGGTGGTGAGCATATACTTGAGGTTAAAGTGGTGAGTATGAGAATGTAGTATACAAATATGATAAAAATAACATTATTCTTTTTAAAATCCCCAACTGTTATAAATGTATTTCATTTATTTTTTGTCTTGAAATTACTTTAAACATTAGTTATTCAAGATGAATTAAATATTACCATGTCAATTTGTAACTAATAATTAGTGAAATAAATTGAGGGCCGATTACAATGTGTGAGGCATTTGCATTGCAATTGATTTGAGCACGTGAATTTTGGAGGCTAGAGTATCCAATCGAGAAAAAAATTGATACTCAATAATGGGTAAAGAAGTCAAGGATATTAGGGTTTAGACCTAACACGTTCTAAGTCTAACCGCAACATGTATGTGTCACACAATTCATCATTACATAACTTTACGAATATTTTCAATGTATCTATCTTTCACACCCTTATCTTTGCGGAGATGAATTTGATCCTAAAAATACAAACAACCATTGTGATTTAAGAACTTTAACCTCGGGGAACAAGCTAGAGACAGCCATGCAACAAGTTACATTGATAAGATACTCAGAGCAACAAAAATGGAAGTTGTCATGTTGTGGCCCCAGACATCAAAACGACTTTCAACAGACAACCCTCATTCATGCTCTAATAAAATCCAAGGAGCCATCAAAATCAACATGGTAAAACTTAATCAGACATGTTCGAATTACATCCTTAATTGGGGAAACACTTTTCCCAGGAACATGTTAAAACCGTCCATTTGAATTGTCTTCATGTTCTTGCAAATGTTGGACAGCAATTGGAGCTTCGCTTACGTATTCGCAACTCCTTGTGGTTCACATGATAATTAATTGACACACACATATATACATGCATGGGTCTCATTGTCCAATTAGGTTGAATACACGGGTTTCACAATGTTATATATAGACACACACCATGAATCACTGTACATGTCCATGATCCTCATTGCACATGCATAACAAGTATGTTACATATGTACATGTAGACATTGACGTAAACAAAATGTACTGTGTGACACGAACATGTCGCAGTTAGCCCTAACACAGTCATTGCATGCTCTAATAAACTTATAATTCAAAACCAATTGAAAGTAGGTAAACAGATCCAAGAATTTCTACAATCTATATCTCAACATATATAAATCGTGATAAGATGTACTTCTCTTACACTCTCTTCCATGAATTTCTACAATCTAGATACATAGATATAGCCATGATATTTAACGCGTATAATACATATATAGGTAGACACACTGACGGATTCAGGAATTTTTTGGCGGAAGTGCAATTTTGAAAGGCTAAAAGCTTTTTAAAAAAATGACAACAAAATATCCTTATAATTTAAACAATACCAATGTCATATCATGAAAACGTCGCATTATATTTTCAAGAGTGGATAAAATAAAGAGAGAGCCAAATCAGCCTCTTCCTCCCAAAGTATGATAATGATCATACGAATATAGAGATAGTCAAATAAATAAAATAAAATTAAAACATATTATTAAAAGAAAAACGAAATTGGTTTGACTATTCCTGAAGAAAAAAAAGCAGCATGTTTCATAATTATTTTTTATAGATTAACTATGAATTACATTCAAAGTTACTTTGAAAGTTTCATCGATACAATTATTTTTTTCTTTGCACAAGATTTGATCAATGAATCAGTTTTTATAAAAGACTGAATTCTCTCAAAACAAAAAGAGGAGGAACCAAAAAAAACTAACTACATGTAAAAAAATTCCGAATTTGATGATCGTTTTACAAGGACTTCGATTGGTGTGATGGAGACGGAAAGACTATCTCAAAAAGGAACTTTAAAAATAAAAATAAAAAGCGAACTCTCCTTATTGAAGGAGTTTCCTCCTCCTTTTCCATCTACAATACGGATATTTTTTCTTTCTTTCTTTTATTTTTATTTTTTATAATTCACATCGTTTTGACTAAAAATTTTATTTTAAAAAAAATTGACACGTTCGCTGCACGCAGTAGCGCAGCACAACAAAGAAAAGTTTTCTTATTTGATGTGTAAGGAATAAAAGCCGCCAAAAATGATTTTGAGAAAATTATTATTCCGAAAAACCATTTTTCATACTTAGTCAATGTTGCACCTCTGCTAAAAAATTTCTAAGTCTGCCAATGACTGCATACATACGTAAACAAGATATTTATTTAATATTTTATTGAGTAAAATTCAAGCACGTGTGACAATTAGACTTGTATGCTCCGAAAATCTTATCTTTAAATATACGTGGTAAGTCACTATAATGTGGTCCACACCCCCCATAAAAGCGCACACATAATGTACATCTTTACTCCGACCAGTGGCAAGAGACCTGCAAGAAACCAAGAAACTTCGAGCTGGCTAGCTAGCATGCCTGAGCCATCACATGTCCTATGAAATTCCAGTCTTCTCGTGCCTTTTCCAAATTTTTCTTCTTAGACACAAAAACCATTCTTCCATTTTTCCCGTGTGGTTCAGCTTTTTTGTGTGACTTATTTGCACATATAGTAATAAAAAATAATAATGCAGTTTGAAATTTCGAGGTCACGAGAAAACAACGAAATTCAATTCCCTCATGCTCTCTGATCTCATGCATGCATATGTTTGAACTTCAGCAAGAAAATATATGCAGATAGTCAAATCAATTTATATTCAACAACACGCGAACCTCTTACTATTATGACCAGTACCAAACAAAATGAAATAGCGTTTCAGATCTTCCTCCAAGTCTTCTCTTCTTCTTTTTTTCGTGTATCACATTGATCAGAAAAGTAATTCTAAATTATGACTAATTAATCAACGACTAATTCATATTAACAGTCTAACTTGTTATAGCAAATACAAATTAAATAATGATCCGACAACAATGTATATTAAACTTACATGTTTCCTCATGTACAAAGGCTTAGATTTGAAGTCATTGACCCCAAGTGTGTTTTTTTTCTTTCCATTTCAAATAGACTTTCAATTTACTATGAATAAATATCATGCAGTACATTGGTAAGTCATGAAAATCACATTCTAAATATGTGATTCTAGAAAACAATCTCATATAGTAGATTTGGAGTCATTGACCCCAAGTTGTCTAGCAGTAGTGAAGCTAGCTTTTTTTTCCTTTTCTTTTTTTGTTCTTTTTTTATTTTTCAAGGGGAGGGGACATTCTCAAAATTCTGTAAACAATTACATTTAGTTTTGTAAGTCTTTTAAAACTCCTAAAACTTGGTAATTATATTTATGTTTATACATTTATCTCATCCAGTTATATTTTTCTGTTATACATCTTATTGCTTTTAAACAAGCTTTAATTTGGGCAACAAGATTAAAAATTTTGCTAGTGGAAATTGAGGGGGCACTCGAAGATGCTTATACAAATCATCACTAGACAAACCAATATACCATGCATTTTACAATCACTTGTAAAAGATATCGGACGACTTTTTGGGAATTTTAGCTTCGTAACTATCAAGCATGTTTATAGAGAGACTAATATGATTGTTGATGAGTTAGCTAAAAGAGGGCATCTTATGTGGATATAATTACTAGAATTTACTTTGATATGTATAGTATTATGATCAAGGGCGTCTCATTTGTAATGTATTTATGTTTTTTTAAATAATAAAAAGGTCTTTTAAAACTCTAAAACATATCTGTCATTAAATAAACAAAAAATATAGGTAACTTTCCAACATATTTGTCATAATAAGAAAATAATTATCATTAATTATTACAGAATGGGTTTTTCCTTGCATGAAAAGCGTATTTAGATTCCTTTCTTCATTGTTTTGTTCTTGGAGAGGCGGCGGTGTATGATAAATGTGGTGTCAGAAAATCTTTTTTTGGTCAGAAGTGCTGTCAGAATCTAAGTCAAACGTTCATACTAATCTTCTACATAGAACAAAGAACGAACTTTGAACCCAAAAAAAAACAAAAGGGTCGTGGCCAAATATGAAGTTGCACATTTTCATAAGCAAACCCAGAAACTAAAACCTCGAAAGTATATATATGTGGGCGGATTCATGAATTTTTTAGTGAAAGTGTAATTTTGAAAAGCTAATATATATATATATATTTATTTATTTATTTATTTTGGAAGTTTAATCAATACAATATTTTTTTTTTTGGTACAAGACTTGATCGATGAATCAGTTTTTATAAAGAGTGCTGCTATTTTCATCCAATGGTGGAGCCAGGAATTCTATTAAGGAGAGTCAACATTAAATAGCTTTATAGATACAATGAACTTAATTTTTATAGGAAAATATATATAAGAATTCATTATAATGATTAAATTTCAATATCACAAATTTAATATCTTAGTAAGTATAACCCAAATTCTAGCAACCTAAAAATAATGAAAGAGTATCAAAAGTTGATTTTAGATAGAATGAGAAAATCAAATAAAATGTATGACACGCACATATAAATGACATATGAAGACATGAAAACAAATATAGATTATATTCATGTTCATTGTAGACAATTTACATTTGTGAGAAGGGTCAATAGTAAGAGCATCCACAATAGGAGGGTGTATGTTAAATATACATCTTTTGTCGCCAAAATCATCTCCAATGGGAAGATGTAAATGGTTGTAAAAATACACCCTCACCATAGAGATGTAAAATTAGATGCACATTTGCATCTTTTTTTACATCCATTGTAGGCGGGACCCACAAGAGAAAAAGGGAAAGAGAAGGATTGAAATTCAAAATGGAAGGCCTAGATTTCATGCAATTTGCATTGCACTTCCAATGGCCCGGATTTCTACATATATATTTTTATGTTAGTTTGTAGGTAAAATCATATGTTCTCCAAATTTAAATTTTTTTAAGTCCATTTATTTGGAAAAATAAAATAAATCTAACACACACAAAATTAATTTTAAAAAGTTAAAACATACCCAAAAAAAACACACAAAAAAGATTTATCACAAACAAATCGAATATGCATATTTGGATTTACATCGTTTCTCATTTAAGCAAAAAACGTATTTACACCCCCTGGAGGTGTAAATGGGATGTAAAAGTGACTTTACACCCCCGAAAATACACCCCCCTGTGTATGCTCTAAGTATAGCTATAAAAACAATTTGGATAACATAGATAATAAACCAAGAAAATAATAATAATAAAAAACCAAGAAAATAAACAGACTTGATAGTGTAGACATAACTTTTTTATTTATGAATTTGATGATTTTATAGACTTGGATTGGTGGGGATCTCTCAAAAATGGACATTTAAAAAAAAAAAAATCTCGTTAATAGGAGTTTCCTCAAGTTCCATTTACAGTGCGAACTTCTTTCTATTTTTATTTTTCCTGGATCAAAACGACGTGCAACAAAGGAAAGCGCTATGAGGCCTTTTGTCGAACAAGTGGTGTGCACAATCGGAGGTGCAACTTTCTGATACCTACAACGCTTTTTTCAGCGAAGGGAGGTACAGTTGCACTTCCTTACACCTTTGTAGGTCCGCCACTCATGACTTATGCAATGCATGACATACTTCATGCAAATCACTTACTTTAATCATATGTGTACCTTTGTTTAATCTACACACTAAAAATCATCACTAGACTAATTCCACATGCACAATTGTATAAACTAAACTCAATCAATATCCAAAATAATTAAGATGGATGGTATACATTATTGACACCAATGTGAATTTGACTAAACTACTAGAATCTAAAAATCTCGTATGACAAAAACTCTCTGCTTTTCACTAAACTAGCTTTTTGGCATGTGCGCTCACAAATAATTGGCTACTTAGCATATTAGTACAAGTATGGCCTTATTGATTTGAAGAATGCAATTCCAATTATAACCATATACGATTATAATTTATAACCAAGCTAATCTCAAATACATTTTTTGCTTTCAAATTAAGTCTACAAATACTTGGTTTATATAGGAAACAAATCTTGTTCATTCCCTATCATCATCTCTCTCATCTCCTTCTCTATCTTTATAGTTCAAAATGAAACCAAAAACTAAATTCGGACTTTTAATTTACTAGTTGGAATTTTTATACTAAATAAAAAAGATTTCGTGTCAATTTGTCTAGAGACATAAGCAGATAGAAATATACGACTTTTGCTTGCTGTCTTTGACAGCATGCACAGACTGAGACATATACGTATCCACAAGCTCACACGAAATCAAGATCATCTTTGTGTATAGATATAGAATACAGTTACTTTTAGGGTTTGTAATACCCAAAAACAACTATTTAAAGGTCTGAACATGAAGTGGGTCAAAGAGACAACAATCAATTCTCACGGTGGCTTTAGGACTTGCTTTAAAAAAAAACATTTACAATCTGGCCTCTGGGTGGGTGTTTACTTGGACCCGATTCTCTGGCTGTCTTCCATTACCTGGATATTGTTTTCTATCTTTCCTATTCAAAAGTCTTGAGCTTTCCTTCTTGACACCTGTATGCATTTGAAAGGGAAACCCCTTTTAATTTCTTGAGCGCCAAGGATCTTTGTGTTTGTGGTGATAACCACTGACTGGGGGGAGAGAAGGAGAGAGAGAGAGAAAGAGAGAGAGAGCTCTTATCAATTGGCAATGGCAAAAAGTCAAAGAGGCCAGAATATAATTTGTCATTTGATAAATAAATAAAAAGATATTTAAAGGATAACTAATGAACTGATAACCAATTTTTTTAAAACTCTGATTCTATTTCTAATTGTAACCTACTATTTATTTTTTGGTTGTTTAATTGGAGAGAATGAACCCTAGACATAACCTGATTATGATCCATTTTTTACCTATTCTCACCACTTGGGCTAACCCCAAGAACTTCTGATTCTAATTTATTTTTTTCCAACTAAAAAAGTGAATTATTACATTTTATTTCTATTTTCATTCCATCCACATTCCACCAACCAACGACTAGAACTATAAATTTAAGTGATGATTGTAGTCTTGCTCATTGACACATTAACTAATTTTTTTAGTACACGCAACAATTTAAATTAGAAGATGAATTTCTCACACACACGCAACTGTGATGTCGGAGACCTCTTATCTGAAAGTCCAAACTCTTTTTCCATTAGAATTGACCCCTTGACAGCCCATTAACTTGTTTGATAAATAATTTATGGGTAAAAAGTTCTCATCAAACGCAAAAGTAAGTCTTACAGAACAAAACAATAATATGATTGGTCAGCAAAGCATTTCGCAGGCTTTTACAGACGGAAATTATGGAGAGAACTATTTTTTTCACCCTCGGTATATATTTGCAAGCCGCCCACGAATAGCCTGGGCTGTAAAAAAATTCCAGAATCAGCGGGCGGTATTTTGAATTGAGCAATCCAAATTCCAAACTGGGGGCCTGGGCCCAAAAATAAAATTTTGAATTTATCCAATTTCAGTATTGCTTTCCTTCCCCAAACAATAAATAATTGAAGGTTGTAAGAAATTCATGCAGGACCTGCCTAAACCAAAGAATTATCGTGTGTGGAGAACGTTCAAAACTGTTGTGCTGTTTGTGCCTAATGGTAGCGTTATAAAATTAAATGTGGGAAATACCAGTGGGGTATAGCTCAATTGATTGAACTCTTCCACCTTTTTTTTTCTTTTCCAGTATGAGAGCTCTTCCACCTCTATCCATATGAGAAGAGGTTCAAAACCCCAAGCACCTACCGGCCTAATCGCTTGAACTAAAAAAAATTTACATGTGGGAAATTGTCATAAAAAAAAGGACAAAGGGTTGATGCCATAAGCCTCTCCCATTCCTAATTTGTATATGCAATCACAACACATATTGGAAACTTAATCATCACTCATGCATGAAGCTAGATTTTACAGCATTTCCCTGTATGGACTTTGAGACCTCGGTTTGAAAAATGGCAAGGGGGTTTTCAAAGAGCAGAGTGCGGGGATGAAGTGTTTTAAGGGGTTATAACAAAGTGGTAGAAGAAAAAACTAGTCTAAGACCACCAAAGAGAGCAAGGAAAAGAAGAAAAAAATCACCATCGAAAATGCCAAATTGAAGCAGCAACTGGCCCATAACGCACACGCTGGGTGAACCTTTGTGCAAGACACTACATTTTCAACTGAAGAAACAAATTCCAAGTGTTCTATTTGCACGTACCCTTGGGACTGCAAGCTATTTGTCTTAGCTTAATACTTTCACCTCTTTGTCCCTGGTGAATTCTCCTTTTTCATCCTGCAAAAGTAAAAACCTATGATTTTAATGCAAATGGGCAAAAACGATCAAATAACTCACTCGCTTAGGAAGGGAATCTGATTAACTCTAGCAAAAATAAAAAATAAAAAAAGGAAATCCAAATAAGAAATAGGAATAGCCAATATCAGTCTTAGAAGGCATCATAGTGCGGGGGCGTGTGAGAATGTGAAGGTAAAGAGTCCCACATTGGAAAGTTGAGAAACCTAGCAATGGCTTATAAGGAGTTAGGTTACTCCCCCCATTGCCAATTCGTTTTAGGGTGGAACCTCAACTTCCTTCATGGTATCAGAGCGGGTTGCCCACGTGTGAAAGCCCAACGGCCACACGTGCTCCACGTCACCCAAAATGTGTTGTCCACGTGTTAGGCTTGAAAATTCGCCACACGTGCGAGAGCGTGTGAGAATGTGAAGGTAAAGAGTCCCACATTGGAAAGTTAAGAAACCTAGCAAGGGCTTATAAGAAGTTGGGCCACTCCCCCCATTGCCAATTGGTTTTGGGGTGAAACCTCAACTTCCTTCACATAGTTGTGTGTGTGCGTGTGTGACAAAAGTAAATTGAGTGAAAACTAGCAAATAAACCCACCACTGTAAATTGGTTCAGAGACCTCAGAACTTTAATTAAACCACCTCTTCCGTCAGCTTGTACAGCTTGGATCTTGTGCTATTGCCGTTCTGTTCTTATGCTTCCGCTTGCACCATTTACCTAAATACCTGTTTGTTCCATCAGGACCAAGCAAGCCACCAGAGAAGCATGCATCCCCTGCATTTTAATGAGGAACACAAAAATAAAGTTACATTTCATATTGTAATGTTGTTCAAGTAAATGTAACTTATTTCATGCTGTACTGCCCAGCCAAACTCAAAATGAATTCAAGTAAACCTGGTCTGGGAAGTTGTTGTGGGATAGGAGATTCGTTTCTGATGTTCATCATGGGTTGAACTTGTTCATCGTCATCAATAATCACAACATCAGCAATATCAGCAGCAGGAGTCTTGGCAGTATCGGCACAAGTACCAGTTATTGAACCCAACGCCTCAACCAGATTGCTCAGTCCAAGAACTGAAGTTTCTTTCTTTCTATCAGAAGCTGCCTCTGACATTAACCAAGTACACTTATGGTTAGCAGCATCCAAGCAGGTTTCTTTTTTTGAATTTGGATTTGAAATTCCATGCACAGTTGTGGAAAACTTTGAAGCATGTCATCTACTCAAGAGTAGGCATCTCTTACTTTATCATGAGCACTGATATTTGTAACATCTTTAGCACAATTTGGATTTATATGGTTAGTGAAATTGAAGTTTTATGTTGCCCTATGATACAGTAGATCATTCTGCAAGCTTCCATCCTATCCAAATTACATGCGAGATCATACAGATGTTTTCTTTGATCTTTAAATGAAATGCTGAGAGACACAGTTAGACTTACGATTTACACCGTGCTGAATAAATCCTCCACCTCGAGTTTTCTTTGAAGCTTTTAAAGCCCTCAAAACTTCAGTATTCTTAACTTCAACAGCAGTCTCCAATTCTTGTACCTTTGTCTGATAATGACCAAAAAGCCACTAAATCAGGAACCGCTCCAAGATTCACATAGGATCATCTCATCACAAACTTACCTTCAATTTATTTATCTTTCCTCTAGCCTTCTCTAGCTTTTTACTGTGACGAGCTTCTTTCTGTTCAAGTAGATTGTATTTGGCCATCAATTCCTTGTAATTCCTATGAGAAGTAGGTATCGCAAAGAAAACAAATTAAAACATGAGAAAGAAACAAGGTATACATAAGTGAAATGAAGAGGTGGCTACCACTTCAACTTTATTTAGATAAAAACACAAAAGTAAATGTCAAACAGTTTGCTCCATCCATTGAAATCAACTAAATTTCAAAGTAAGATATATATGGCTGACCTATTAGACATCACCAAGGACGTTCTTAGAACATCTATTGTGTCTTTGTTGTCGGCTCCATTACCAAGAGCTGCAATCTTTAAAACGTCCTTTTCATCCAGATCTAGATCAGATACCCTGGATTGCAACTCACATAACCATGTTAGGAGCAGAAAACAAAACAGGTCATTGAGAGATTAAGTAGCCTATACTAGCCTTCGGGCTTTGGCTCACGCAAATTTCTGAAACAAAATAGTAATAACCCATTAAAAAAAACTACTTGCCGTAGTGCAAAACCACTCACAGTTCAACAGCTGCAAGCTCTTTGTCCAATGCTCTATTTCTTTCTTGCAACCTCAAGCACTCCAAAGTCAATTTATCAAATTCCTACAAAAAATTTGACCAAAACTTCATCAGCTTCTTTTTTTCTTCTCATAATAAATTTACATAATTCAAAAATATATTTAAAGAAGTACAGCTAATAGCTTACCTTAGATTTCATATGAAGCAGCTGTTGCATGGAAGTTTGTTGTTTCAAGGCTTCATTCTTTAATTCAACTTCTTTTTTTACCTGCTCCTTGGATAGATAAAGCTGAAAAACCACATGAACACAAAGCAAGCTGTTATAATCTTGCACAAAATAAACCACTGAAGATCCAGAGTTCTGATATTTCTATCTTGCACAAAATCTTGAACAAAACGGGCTTTGGTTTTCAAGTTTCCTTTCAATGTAGGAAAATGGAAACAAACTTTGAGCATTTTGTTTCCAATGTTTTAAATTCCTCAATTAAGCCAAACTACCTTATCAATTCGAGTATAGTACAAAATTACGAATCGTCGAACAATCAAATTCAGTACTCTAAGTTGCAATTATATTGCTTTATTTAAGTGGAATAGCAAAACTGAAACCCCAATTTACCAAACTTCCTAATCCTACTTTCCTTTCATTGTTTTTCCCAAGATTTCTCAGTAACCAAACAGAAAATAATGAGAATCCAGTACATTGCAAATACCTCCTGGTTGAGCCCTTTGACCTCCTTCTCCTTACGCTCCAAAGCAGAACCAAGCCCTAGCGCCATGGCCTCCAACCTTCTCACCTCTCGACGCAACGCCTCGGAATCTTCCTCGCGTTCGATAACCGGACTCTGAGTGAGACTCGAATCACCCCATTGAAAATAAAGCCGAGCGACGTCGTTTGGCTTGCAACTTTGTTTGCACACCGGGCAACTGTACTTCTTCTTGCTCGAAAAGTACCCGAACCGCTCTTGCAGACTAGGGTTTTACAGACAAAACGCAGCGTTTGAAGCCTTAATTTTCAAGAAATGCATACATAGAAATTATAAATAAATAGATAAATGAGAGAGAGAGAGAGACCAGAGCTCATGGAAGACATGGCCGCAGATGGAGATGACTTGGAGATCCTCAACAATGGGATCGAAATCTTTGTAGCAGAGTGAGCAAATGGTTTTGCTAAAGGCGTTGCAATTCACCATCTCTGTTGTCTCTACCTCTTCCTGGGGTTTCGGCGTTTCGCTTTATTTCTCTCATGATTTTTGTCGGGAAAATGGAGCGAAATTTTGAAAAAAAAAAAAAAAAAAACGGAACTGAGCGGGAAGATTCCTTTTTTTCCTGTTTTTCAGAGAACCGAGCGGGAAGAAGATGTAAGAGGGTAAAAACAACGATGAGCGTTACACGTTGAAAAATTATAGAAATGCCCCTCAATTATATAATTTCTATGTGTATAAAAAAACCAATAAGTATCGCAATGGGCTTTATATCTCACAAGTTAAGAGCATTTAATCATGTATTCGAAATCCTAGATTCGATTCTCCATATTTATGATGAATTCAATGTTTATTGTGAGTCGTGACTAACCCATTGTAGTTGTGGCTAAATTATAGTATTATTTTTTTGATAGTATTATGAAAATAGATTTGTAAAAGAAAGAAAGAACCTAGGGATATATCATATACTAGAGGACTTCACTGGGAAGAAAAAAAAGAGGATACGAATTTTTTTTCCTTTGCTTGGAATAAGAGAACAATTTGGAAGTAACGGAAATTTGAGTAATATACAAGTATCATATTATTAATTATCTTTAGTTTTTAGTTGCATTATTAAAGTATGTTGGGATGCTTTTGTGTTACTCTTGCGTCATGGCATTCATGCAAGGCATAGGGTCATTTGAGTGATTTTGTATTGAGATTTGTCCAAGGGGCATAAGAGAAAACTGCACCCGGGGTTCATTTTGAACTGGCGAACAAGTTATGCTATAGACAACAAAATGGGAGAAACTTTTTACAAGAAGACACATCATTTTGAACGGAAGAAACAAATCCCATCGGCAATCGTTCAAGACATTTCTTTTCTCTTAACTTAAATAGTAACCACTGATATTTCTGGACATCTGTATAAGGTTTGTCTTCGGCTGCATAGGACAACAAAGGGACGGATTAGATTATACGAACTGAAAAAAAGAAGAATCAAATTAATAATTTAAGATGGAATATCAATAAAAACCAATTCAGAAATAGGAACTAACAAATCCATTTGCTTCTACCATTCGTTACTCTTTCATGTAACTCAACATTGCAAAGCCATAAATATGCGCACCTTCAAACACTTGATTAGTTGCCAACCCTTCCAAAGAAGTGTTCTATTTGCAAGCACCCTTGGGACTGCGAACTGTTTGTCTTAGCTCCAGTCTTGCACCTCTTTGTCCCTGATGAATTCTCCTTATTATCCTGCAAACGTTAAAATATCGACATGCTTAACATTTGTAACATTGTCAAATTAGAGAAAACTAATTTAAATGTAAACAAGCACATAAACCCACCACTGTCAATTGATTCAAAGATCTCAGAACTTTGATTCTACCACCTCTTCCATCAGCTCCTACAGCAATCAAACGACCAGTATCTGCACTTGATTCTGATCCCTTGTTCAGACCCCGCTTGCACCATTTACCTAAATATCTGTTTGTTCCATCAGGCCCAAGCAAGCCACCAGAAAAACATATATCCCCTGTATTTGGAAGAGAAATAACAAAACCAAAGTTAAGTTTTTCTAATCTTCAGAATCATTTCATGATGCATTTCCCAGTCAAACTCAAAAATGCATCAATAATATACCTGGACTGGGAAGTGGTTGTGGGCTAGGAGACTCCTTTCTGATGTTAAAAATGGGTTGAACTTGTTCAACATCCTCAAGAATCACAACATCAGCCATATCAGCAGCAGGGGTCTTGGCGGTATTCTTAGAGGTACCAGTTATTGAACCAAAAGGCTCAACCAGATTGCTTAGTCCAATGACTGAAGTTTCTTTCTTAGTATCAGAAGCTGCCTCTGATCTCAACCGAGTACACTTCTGGATAGCAACACCATCATAGGTTTGTTCTTTCAAATTGAGATTTGAAAGTCCATGCTTAGTTGTGGAAACT
This sequence comes from Prunus persica, assembly GCF_000346465.2. NCBI lineage: Eukaryota > Viridiplantae > Streptophyta > Magnoliopsida > Rosales > Rosaceae > Prunus > Prunus persica. The sequence continues at coordinate 22,222,866 of NC_034010.1, forward strand.
TTTGAAGCATCTTCATCTATTAAAGAGTAGGCATCTCTTACTTTATCATGAGCAGGGGTCCTTGTACCATCTTTGGTACAATTTGCATCCATGTGATCAGTGAAATTGAAGTTTTCTGTTCTCCTATGGCACAGTAGATCATTTTCCAAGTTTTCAGTCTTATTCAACTTACGCTTGGGAGCATACAGATGTTCTCGTTGATCTTCGGATGAGTTGTTGACAGGCATTGATTTAAAGTTACACTGTACACCATTCTGCATAACTCCTTCACCCCGAGTTTTCTTTGAAGCTTTTAAATCCCTCAAATCTTCATTATCTTTTACTTCAACAGCCATCTCCAGTTCTTGTACCCTATTCTGATAATGGCCACAAAATCACTTAGATCAGGTTCCACTCATCGATTGATATTCACTTCAGATCATCTCATCACAAACTTACCTTCAATTTTTTAATCTTTTCTTTAGCCTCCTTCTCAAGTTTTTTGCTCTCACGGGCTTCTCGTGCAATACCATTGTATTTGTTTATCAATTCTTTGTAGTTCCTATGAGAAATATGCATGGCAAATAATGTAAATTAAAACATGAGAAAGAAACAAAGTATAGAAGGATGAAATGAGAAGTGACCACTGCTTAAAATCACTTGAGAGAGAAGCATTTGAGCAAATGTCAAACAGTTTGCTCCATCCATAAAGGTTGAGTAAATTTCAGGATAAGATTTATATGGCTGACCTTTTACTCATCTCCAAGGACTTTCTTAGAATATCTATCGTGTCTTTGGTGTTGGCCCCATTACCAAGAGTGGAAAGCTTTAGAACCTCATCTTCATTCAGATCTAAATCAGATACCCTAGATTGCAACCCACATAACCATGTTAGGAGCAGAAAAGAAAACAAGTATTTGAGAGATTAGATTGCCTATAACATAATAGCCCTTGGCTTGGGCTAAAGAGGCAAAGCATGTGTGGGGTTGACGTAAAGCTTATGTTTAACTCTTTCTGATTAACAAAATGATAAAGAACCATTAGAAAAACTAATGCTCATAGTGAAACCACTCACAATTTGAATGCTGCAAGCTCTTTGGCCAATGCCATGTTTCTGTCTTGCAACCTCAAGCGTTCCATAGTCGATTTATCAAGGGCCTACCAAAAAAATTACCACTTTATCTGATTTATAAAATCAATCAAAGACTATTTAAAAATGCATTTAATGAAGAACCAAAGTTCATGGTTTACCTCAGATTTCATATGAAGCTGCTGCTGCATGGATGCTTGTTGTTTCAAGGCTTCATTCTTCAACACTGCTTCTTTCTTTGCCTCATCCTTGCATAGACAAAGCTGAAATAAAACTTTCCTCATAAGAACCACATAAAGCTGCTACAATCTTGCGGAAAATAAATCACTGAATATCCAGAGTTTTATTATTTGTATCATCTCTCCCCCCCACCTTTACTGAGTTTCCGTGAAAAGAAATTAAATCATAAACCTCATAACCTTCTATAATATAAAATTTCGGAAACTTTCCTCTAACTTTTGCAACATTTGTTTCTATTTTTCCTTCTGATGAAGCAAAAGGAAACAAACTTTTCAGTATTATGTTTCCATTGTTTTAAATTCCCAGTTAAGCCAAACTATACTATCAAATCACAGAATAGTACCAAATTACAAATCATCTAACATTCAAAGTCAATTCTCTGGCTGAAATTATAACTATTGTGCTTTATTTTTTTTCTCCAATTTCCGAAGGTACCGTAAAACGAAAAACAAACTAATCCAAATGTGTAATCAAACTCAAATAGTAGAACACCAATTTACCAAAGTTCAAATTCTAACTCATTTTCTTTGTTCTTCCCCTTATTTCTCAGAAGCCAAACAATGCATAATGAGAATCCAATACCTCCTCTTTGAGCTCTTTAAGCTCCTTCCCCTGAAGATCAAAAGCCGAACGAAGCCCTAGCGCCGTGACTTCCAACCTTTTCACCTCTCGACGCAACACCACGGGATCTTCCTCACATTGGTTAATCGGCCTCTGAGTGAGACTGGGATCCGCTGAGTCCCCCACCGACTGAAAATAAAGTCGACCGGCATCCTTTTCTTTGCAATTTTGCTTGCACACCGGGCAAGTGTATCTCTTCGTCCTCGCAGAGTACTCGAACCACTGTTGCAGACTAGGGTTTCACACAGCAACGTCACCGTTTTGACATTAATTTCCAATCAATGCATACATTGAGATTAGAGAAAACAATAACACATTATATCCATATATATGTGGAGAGGGGAGAGAGATAAATACCAGAGCTCGTGGAAGACATGACCGCAGATGGTGATGACTTGGAGATCCTCGACAATGGGCTTGAGATCTTCGTAACAGATTGAACAAATGGTTTTGGCGCAGCTATCGCAATCTGCATCGCCCATCTCTCTAGTCTCTGCTATGAGGTTTCAAGCTTTCGCTTTATTTCTCTCATGATTTTCTCGGGAAAATGGAGCGAAATTTGAAAAACATAGCGAACTGAGCGGGAGAAGATGGAAGAGGAGCGATGGGAAAACCAAAGCACCCAAAATGCATATGTTCATAATTGGTGCACGCACTGCTCACGTGCAGGCCATGTTAACTTTTTGTGTTCCCAACTATTGTTGGAGTTTCATTTTGTTCCACAAAATAAATTTTTCATTTCAACCGTCCTCAAACTCTCTCTTTAGTATTAAAACAAGGGTAATGCTAGGCTTACCACATTTTTATACCACATTATGTACAATCTCTCTAATAGAGGTAGAGCACACCAATACAATAGTGCTCACCTCTATTAGAGAGGTGGTACACAATCTGGTATGAAAAATGTGGTAAGCCTAGCATTTTCCTTAAAACAATCATATCATTAAAGTCTGTTAATTGTTCAGTGAAATCGAGGGGCCAAACGATCTTTTTTAGACAGTACCCTCATCTAAAACATGCAAAGTCATCTCTCCTCCCCTTCCCCTTCGTCTCTAAATTAAAAAAACAAAAGGGAGTGTAAGTAGACAAAAAATGAGTGAGAAAATCAGCAAAAAAAAAAAAATCATCCTAACTAAAACACAGTCATTGAAAAATGTCATAAACTCTTTGTAATATGCACTTTCATTATATGATCTCAAATTCACAATTTGACCCCCAAAATCTCATTTCCAAGTTCCACATAAAATTGAAAAACTAAAATCAATTATCAAAAAGCTTTTAAACAGTTTTTAGTTTTTAGTTTATTTGAAAACTGAAATTGGTTACCAAACAAGTTTTATGCTTTCAATTTCTTAAAAATGATGACTAAAAAATAAAAATTGAAAAATAAAATGATTATCAAATGAGCCCTAAATTTTATCATTTTGAACCTTTCGCGACAGTGATAGCATACCCTAGCATCTCATGCTAGGATTCAAGATGTTGCTTACAGCCATAATTTGGGATGCAAACAAATTTTTGGGAGGTAAGCTTTATGTTTGACTAAAAATTGGGCCGTATAAATGCCAAAAAGTTCTTAACTATATGATGGGGTGTGGTCTTGTTGTTTTTGGAATTGAGTATCATTACGTGCCGCGTTGGTAGTTAATAAAGAGTTAACAAGGTCTAACTCAGTGAAAAAAGTTATTTACTTGTAGATCAGTGGTTTCAGGTTTGAATCTTTATAACATCTTGTTAGTGTGTGTGAGAATCCCATTCCCCTTAGTTTAAATTATCGCTTGTATTTATCCCAAAAAAAAAAAAAAGAAAAAAAAAGGTATAGATGATCATACACACATAATACTTAAAATGATAACATCTTACAAGTTTGGATAGTAAAGTGAACAAATTGAAATGTAGTGTTCATTTTAAAAGTCACAATGAACCTCATGCTTTGGCTCGAGTTCGAGCCCGGGTTTTAGTTAGGTTGAGAATTATTTAATTCAACTCTAACATATAACTGCTTGAATTGAACTCAAATTAAATTTAGATGAGATCTACCAAGTAACTAGTTCAATACGACAAATAAAAGGAAATGAAATCAAAAGAGACTCCAACCCTCCATGGTTTATCAACTAAAAATACTAAAACAATGATGATGATGATGATGATGATGATGATGATGATGATATAAGTTGTTAGTAAGTATAATTTCCTTAAATGTTTCATTGCATAAGAATTATTATTATGTAGTCCTGATCTCTTGGACCACAGGAGTCTTAGAGATTGTGGTCACTCACCGTTGGATATTAATCTAATGGTTCAAAAAGTTTCTTAAAAGGAGTTCAAGATTGAGTGAACCGTTGAATTTACATCCAATGGTGAGTGACCACAAATCTCTTGGACTCCTGTGGTCCAAGAGATCGGGACTGTATTATTATGAGATAACATTACATATAAACACAACCATGACACACCATAATCCATCAACAACTACATATTAAGAAACTTAAAAATAAGATATGTAATTAACCTTGACAATAGGAAAGACAGGTAACTAATAAATTTAGGATATCACATGAAGGAAGAACAAAATATTTTAATTATAAAATTTCAACCCAAACTCAAATTTCTTAGGGTTGAAATTTAGTTCGGGCATTTTCTTGCACAACTCGGACTCAAAAGTCGGGTTGGCGTTCGGACGGGTATAGGTTGGCCCAACTACAACAAAGTTAAAAAAGGAAGAAAAAGGGAATGTTTTTCTTAATCAGAAAAAGAAAAGGAATGTTGTGAGGGCAGAGGCAAGCGAATCAAATTGAAACAGCAGACCAAATAAAAGGCGTACGAAAACAATAAAAATAAAAATCAAAGCTACAATGCTTATGCTTCCAGCTTGTTTTTTAGATGCACTCTAACTCTCAAAATTACCCTTAATCATTACACCGTTTGTATCACAATGGAAGGGTAAAATGGTCACTAAAGTTATTGAATATTCATTGTAGTCTTCGTCCACGAACTTCCTCTCTCTCTCTCTCTCTCTCTCTCTCGCCCTCGATCTAACCCAAACCAGACCAAGCAAAGAGGAAAGAGGCAAACTCTCTGCTACTCTCTCTCTCTCTCTCGCTCGCTCAGTGGATTCGCATAGAGGTGGAATTTCCCTTCTCCCATTTGCTTTTAATTATTTTGGATTTTCCTTTTCTAATTTTTACGGCGTCCAAATTAGGAACAGTAGTTGTTGATTTTTGCTTAGAGTGTGAGGAAATGGTAGAAATTATTCAGTAATTTCTGTCATGTTTTGGGGGTTCAAATTATAGAGAGTCTGTTGCGACAATTGGAGCTCTGAATATAGGGATATTGGAGCTTTGAATCCAATGGTAACTTTTGTAATTTCTTGATCAATTTGTTTGGCTGGTGAGATTACAAAGCTAAATGATGAAAAATTGGAAACGGAGTCACCAGCTCCAGTAATCTAGCAGCTGAAAACGCCATCAAAACTAGAGCATCTGTTTTTCATTTGAATAAACATAAATTTTAACATGCATTTCTTTTGTATCGTAATTTTAGACAACATTCATTATCTTCACCTTGTTTTAATTTTTGAGTCCTATAATATGTTTCGAGTAATGAATCGCTGTTTTCTTTTCTTGGACTGCTCCTACTTTAATTTGTTCTGTAATGTATTCAATTTTTATCTGAATCTGAATCATGGTTTCAAAGTTGAACTTTTAAGCTGTTAAATTGAAAAATGATAATTGTTGAACGGGAAATAATGTGCTCCAGGATATCCATTTCTAGGATTTTGAAAATTCATTTTGTAACAATGATGGCACCAAAATTTTCATTAGTGTGCTCCATTGACATGAAAGATATCCCTTGATGAGATATTGTGTATGGAAGGCCCGTTTCTTGTTTCATGGGACTAGCAAACATGCACATTCATGTTTTGCTCAAGAGTTGGGTTTATTAGAAGTCTTAAAGTTATTTTTGTGATTTGAGCAACAAAATTTTGGTTCTCGATTGAAGAGTGCTGTTAATATGTCTGTAATGGATGGAACTGTTGGCTGGATGTTGGCTGTATCATTTGTGAGCTCCAATGGCGACTTTATTGATTGTGCTTCACTGCTGATTTTTCTTGAACTAGATGAAAGAGAGTAGAGATGGAATCAGAAGCGGTAGACATTCAAAATCTTCATCTGTTAGCTCACTTCCACTCATCTTGGACATAGACGACTTTAAGGTGAAAAACTGCAAAATATATCATTACCTTATGTAACTATTGTAGTATACCAATGATGCACTTGGGCATTAATGTAAAGTAAAGATTGAAATTCCTTGGGATTTAAAATGCAGGGGGAGTTTTCATTTGATGCATTGTTTGGGAACCTGGTAAATGATCTTCTCCCATCTTTTCAAGAAGAAGAAACAGACATATCTGAAGGTCATAGCAACATCAGTGGGCACGATGGTTTGTCAAATGGACATATGCGAGCACCATCGGATGCAGCAAAGTTTGCGCAAGGACTGTCAGACCCTCTATTTCCAGAAGTAGATAAGATCTTATCTCTGTTCAAGGATTCTTGCAAAGAGTTGGTTGATCTCCAGAAACAGGTATGCCTTGTGACAGCGTAGGTATTGGACTTACAAAGTCATTTCAATTTTTTCTGAAGTTGTTGATTTCCCCCTCTTACCCTTGAAGATTGATGGAAGACTCAACAATCTTAAGAAGGAGGTTTCTGTACAAGACTCTAAGCACCGCAAGACACTTGCTGAGGTTAGTTAGCAGAGGGCATACATTTTACTGTTTATCCTATTCAGAAAATGTTTCGCACACTGTACTCGAAGAAGGAGCAGCAGTCCTTTTCAACTGGGAAATGTTATTGTCAGAGCTCAGACTATCATCGTTAGAGCTCCATGGATATTGGGGTTGGACTTGATGCATTTCTCAAAGCTAGAAATGACATTTCCCTGTTGAAAATATATGGAAATTACTGCATCTGGCCTTTTGTGATTTTCACCATTCGTTTGGTAACCAGTATCATATGTGAAGAATTCCATGGAAGTAACATATATGCTTCTCTTTATTGTTTGATAAAACCAATTGTTTACTATTTTAACTTGCTTTTTTAACATGGTTTTCCACCAATGTTAAAGTGAAAACATGTAAATTTTTCACAAAGTGAGGAATCTGAAGTCCAAAAGTGCTTTGAATCTCAAAGCATTAGATGAATCTGAATTGAATAGTGAATCACAAATTTGACTGTATTCGTGATGCATGTTATTTCTCAGCTTGAAAAAGGAGTAGACGGCTTGTTTGGTAGCTTTGCCAGGTTGGATTCTCGTATATCAAGTGTTGGACAGACTGCTGCAAAAATAGGAGATCATCTGCAGGTGAAGTTTGTCCTATGCTTGGTTGCTAGTGCATATGCTTTAACGTCCAAAGTTGTACTTGTTAATGATTTCTACTGTGCAATTATTTCTTTAACTCTTTGTTAATTTGTGTTTGTAATTTGTGGGTTTTCCTTGTCAGAGTGCAGATGCTCAGCGGGATACTGCTAGTCAAACGATAGAGCTCATAAAGGTAGTCAGGGTCCATTTATTATATGCTACCCTTTATTTTTAATAAGTTAACACCTTGTTATCATAAATCCTTGCAGTACTTGATGGAGTTTAATAGCAGCCCAGGCGATCTGATGGAACTTTCACCCCTATTTTCCGATGATAGTCGTGTTGCAGAGGCTGCTAAAATTGCACAGAAACTGCGTAAGATGGCATTATCATCTTAAAAAATCTGTAGTTATTTTTTAAGGCACACTATTTATGAGCATCTCTCTCTCTCTCTCTCTCTCTCTCTAGAAATGGGTATCAAAGACACTGTGGGTTAGCCAGTAGCTGTGATTTGTTTGCAAGATATGGTCATGAAATATTCTTAGGTGAATGAAACTAGATTAAATTTGCATCCGACTTGTGTAGATATGACTTCATGAGTGTATGCAAATAATTACCATCCTCTGTCAAGAGTGTTTAGCACCCTATAGAGTTGTAGAAGAAACTGATTATGTCAGTGTGATATCTTTTAAGAACAGACTTGTAATTTTCGATAATACCATCCAATATCCGACTGTGTAGATATGACTTCATGAGTGTATGCAAATAATTACCATCCTCTGTCAAGAGTGTTTAGCACCCTATAGAGTTGTAGAAGAAACTGATAATGTCCGTGTGCTGATAATGTCAATGTGATATCTTTTAAGAACAGACTTGTAATTTATGATAATACCATCCAATATCCTGGCAACGGGAAGAAAAATGTGATTATTGCTTTTGGTAAATAAGTTTCGTTTACAAATGGATTTTAGGAGTGGTAAAAGTTCTCTTCATTGCAATAATAACCTTCCATGCTTCTATCAATATTAGGGGCATTTGCTGAGGAAGATATTGGAAGACAAGGTATAGCTGTACCATCAGTTATGGGCAATGCAACAGCTAGCAGAGGATTAGAAGTTGCAGTTGCTAATCTTCAGGACTACTGCAATGGTATGTATGTAGTCACAAAAATATCATGTCTAGTTGGGAAATTGACTATAGTCTCCATGCTATCGTTTGATGTCACTGTGCCAAAAACTTTATTCAAAACTAATGGAGCACCTTCTTAATGATTCTATATGAAAATGTGGAATCCTAGAAATTAAAAGCTTGGGTGGGAAAGAGTTTGGAGTCCCTTACAAATTATGTTGATTTATTTTAATCAAGTTCTTTTTCTTCTTACCTTCTTAATAGAATTGGAGAACAGATTGCTAGCTCGTTTTGATGCTGCATCACAGAGAAGAGAATTGTCAACCATGGCAGAATGTGCTAAAATTTTATCTCAGGTAATAATTGTTTTTAGACCTAATAGATCATGATATTCTTAGATTTTAACACCAAAACTCCAGGCCTCTCTCTCTCAAGCTCTAATTTCATACCGTATCAGATATTTTTACAGCTTTTATTCACTAGAAAAATCCCTTTGCCTTATTTTGTTTATTTAAATTGCAATGCAGTTTAACAGGGGCACTAGTGCCATGCAACATTATGTGGCAACACGTCCAATGTTTATTGACGTGGAAGTCATGAATGCAGATACCAGATTGGTTCTTGGTGATGAGGGTTCACAGGCTAGTCCTAGCAATGTTGCTCGTGGACTTTCTTCTTTATATAAAGAAATCACAGGTTTAAAAAATACCGTTGATCCAGATTAGAGGTTATATTCCTCAATATATTTGTTATATCTTTGTTTCTATTGCAGATACTGTGCGCAAGGAAGCTGCAACAATTATGGCTGTATTCCCTTCTCCTAATGAAGTTATGTCAATCTTAGTTCAGGTACCAACCAGGATTTTACTTTATTTTATTCTTTTTATCTTTTTTGCATGAGTGTATCTTTGCTCCCCACACTTCACCCAGTTGTAGCCTAACCATCCCCTTCTAAGCCTGCCATGCATCATATAAACCATTGGGCAAACCCTTTGCAATCAAGACATCCCATCTGGATGCATTGACTGCAATGTTAACCCAGGGTTAGTTTATATAACACATAGGCTTGGAAGGGATTGGTAAGCCTACATGTTGGTTAAGGGTGACGACGAAAAATGACTCCTTTTGGGTTCATTTTGGTTCCATGTTAATGAAGTACTTGATTTTTTATTTATTTTTCACCTTTATAACTAGTTTTCTTACGTTGGGTGCAGCGAGTTTTAGAGCAGAGAGTTACTGCTCTACTTGACAAATTATTAGTTAAGCCATCTCTGGTGAATATACCTCCTATAGAAGAAGGCGGACTTCTACTAGTGAGTAAATTTACTATGGCTGTTTCCTCCCTCCCTCCTCTCTTTCTTGCACACTAAATGCTTTTGAACTAACAATCAGTTCTTTCTTTAACTTGTATTTGACCTGAGGCTGCAGTATCTTAGAATGCTAGCAGTGGCGTATGAGAAGACACAAGAACTTGCTAGAGACCTACGAGCTGTGGGATGTGGTGACTTGGATGTCGAGGGTAATGAATTAACTTGAAAACTAGCTCCTTATTTATTTGTTTTCTCAATGCAGAGTACTTGTGTGACTATTATGGTACTAATGGTTAATATAAGGTAACCATGAGGCTTTTGGCCAAAAATAAAAGGCTTGTGGATTGTGTTTTGGAGCAATTGACACTGGAAAGATTAATTGGGAAACAAAGATAGGCAGCACTCGAGATGCCTGATATGGTTTAAGAAACTTCGATTTCTATATTGTTGAGTTAATCTACTGCGGGGTTCTAACTAGATGGTTCCAGTTGCCTCCAATGTACTTGGACTTTGCCCTTGTTTTTAAAAAAGATGTTTTTATTTATTAAAATAGCAGAAATTGCTATTCTTTAACAAATCCTAGGCTCACAGCCAACAAATATTTACCTGTACCATCTTACTTGGTGAGAATGTTTGCATTCAGTCAGTCCTCATTTTGCTTTGGTTGGAATTGCTTCATTCTACTTATCTACTCGGGGATTTTCATAGAAAGTTCCTCTGATGGTGCAGGCCTCACGGAGTCTCTATTTTCTTCTCACAAGGATGGATATCCTGAACATGAGCAGGGCTCTCTTAGACAACTATATCAAGCTAAGGTTTGCATCAAATGCATCATCTCTTGACCAAGCTAACTCTCATTCTGTGTTGGTGGTAACAATCCATAACATGCATTACTCTTTGCAGATGGCAGAACTACGTGCTGAAAGCCAGCAAATATCTGAATCAAGTGGAACAATTGGGCGTTCAAAAGGGGCTGCAGTAGCATCTTCCCACCAGCAAATATCTGTCACTGTTGTGACAGAGTTTGTCCGTTGGAATGAAGAAGCAATTACCAGATGCACATTGTTTTCATCTCAAGTAATGTTTGTTGTTTCAAGGGATTCTACATATGATTACTCGGGAGTTTTCAACTTTTATCTAATGACTTAGGATTCGGGAAAAATGTTTGCCTAGTATGTTTTAAAGTCTGGAAGAAACATATTTATAATTATGCCCCTAAGTTTTGCTTTGACAGTGTTCCAGTGTAGTGTTACTTCTGTTCTCCCCAACATTGGGGTCTACCTTTTCTTTTTCTCATTTGGCTTTATCAGGTTAACGTGCATTAACAGAGTTCCTTTGTTTAATGTTGAAATTGGAGATTGGTTATGAGGTGTTTTAAAATCTATCTGCACACGGAGATTATGAATTTGAAGACATAGTTGTATGAAATTCATGCTAAAAGGAGCTTTTTCCCCTGTGGATAAGTAGGAAATTCACCTTCATTGGTGCATTAGTCAGGTGCATGTTATGCTGATGATATAAAACTGATAATTGGGAGATGGGCAAACTCATTAAGGGTAGGAAAATAGGGGGAAAAACAATGTCCTTGTAGATGGTAAAATTGGGGTTTGAATTGTACTGGTTTTTTATAAAGTATCAGATATTATACCAGTTTAACAAATTGATTTTTTACATGTTGTTGTACAGCCTGCAACCCTTGCAGCAAATGTGAAAGCAGTCTTCACTTCCCTGCTAGACCAAGTAAGTTGGTTCTTAGATAGAGGGTTTGATCAAATTTTGGTTCATACAGGTTCAGTTTTTATTTTTATTTTTAAATTATCAAAGAACGAAATTCAGGAATGTTTTTAACATTTCAGGTCAGTCAATATATAACAGAAGGTCTTGAACGAGCAAGAGACAGCCTGACTGAAGCCGCAGCTTTGAGAGAAAGATTTGTGCTGGGCACTAGCGTTAGTAGAAGGGTAGCTGCTGCTGCTGCTTCTGCTGTACTTACCTTATCGTATACTTTTTGTTGCATTCTAAATTGTGAACTATAGAATGTAGTTATATTTTAAATAAATGTATAGTCTACCCAACACGGTGGAGTTAAGGGATATGAATGGCTGATGTGTAGGCAGAAGCTGCTGCCGCCGCTGGTGAAAGCAGTTTCAGATCTTTCATGGTTGCTGTACAACGCTGCGGTAGTAGTGTGGCTATAGTTCAGCAAGTATGTTTCTGGATTGCCATTATCTAAATGCTTTGAATGTTGCTTTGAATGGAATGACCTGGTATGTTATGAGAGCTTAAATTGATTGCCATTTTTCTCTCCAGTATTTTTCAAATTCTATATCTCGGCTTCTACTCCCCGTCGATGGTGCACATGCTGCTTCATGTGAAGAAATGGCAACGGCTATGTCCAGTGCAGAGAGTGCTGCATATAAGGGGCTTCAACAGTGTATTGAAACTGTGATGGCGGAGGTTAGTTATTGAATTGTAGATCTGCTATTTAGATTCTAGGGTTAGGCATGTATACTTCATAATTCCACCCCTTTAGTATCAATTAAGTATAGTATTGGTTTGTCTTTCATGCTAGGTGCTGCTCTACATGTGTGTACACTAGTTCTTGCTGATTCTTGTGTTTCTTGAATATGTATTTTGCTCTCTATGTCAATTCCTCCATCTCTCATCTTTTTCCTATTGTGAAATTCCTACTATCCAGGTGGAGCGGTTACTTTCTGCTGAACAGAAGGCAACAGATTATAGATCACCTGAAGATGGATTTGCTCCTGATCACCGGCCAACAAATGCCTGTACAAGGTACAACCGATGAATAATTAAAGCCTATCTTAAGGGCTCCTGAAAACTTGTCATTTAATTTGTTCTCTTACAGACGTGTTGTTTCTTGATGTTGAATAACATATCTCTCCTCTTGTCTAGAGTTGTAGCGTATCTTTCTCGTGTATTAGAATCAGCATTCACAGCACTTGAAGGTCTTAACAAACAAGCCTTTCTGACTGAATTAGTAAGTAGTTCGTTTGTGGTTTGATTTATGTGATTCCATTCCTATTGTAGCTCTTTTGCAGTCATAGATTTAGAATTAGATTGAATACTGTAGAACATTGAGTAATTGAAAGGTGAACTGCATATTGCATGGCCATGAACACAGCAAGAATGCTTTCAACTAATATATGATACAGTGAGAAATGGTTGTATCAAAATTCATTGAACACAAAAAAGGAAAAGAAAAAAGCAGAACAATTGCATTATACAAGACCTTTCACATTATCTCTTTGTGGCATGTGTTAGATCAATTATGATATAATGCACAAAGATTGCCAAACAAAATTATGCAGTTTATGATATTTCTCATTGTCATTCTCTTATTGTAATATGCCTGGGTATTAACTCAATATTTTTGGGTTTGGCTGCCATGGTTAGGGAATTTGTAGTGATAATATAGTGATGATGAATCTTTGCACCTTCACATTTGAATTTATATTATGGTGAAAACTTTTACTAGGGAAACCGCTTGCACAAAGGGCTGCTAAATCATTGGCAGAAGTTCACTTTTAATCCCAGGTAGGTGGACTTTCTCATAATATGTTTTGTGGCCTGCTAATTAGTTGAAAGTTTCACATCACGTAACTCGTACTAATTGTTTCTTCGTTTCTCAGTGGAGGACTGCGGCTGAAGCGTGACATAACTGAATATGGAGAATTTGTGCGTAGTTTCAATGCTCCTTCCGTTGATGAAAAATTTGAATTGCTGGGCATGTAAGTTTCCAAGAAATTGCTAGATTTCCAGCTTCTATTCATGTTGATATTTTGAATCTGAATGTAATGATGATCTTTTTTCTGCAGAATGGCCAATGTGTTTATTGTTGCTCCTGAAAGCCTCTCAACTCTGTTTGAGGGTACCCCCAGCATACGGAAAGATGCACAGAGGTATCAGTTCAAACATGTTGTGAACTGTGGACTGTAAAAACACTCTTAGAACACACATGCAGACACATGAAACTCATTTTTTCCCTTCCAAGGAAAGAAGAGAGATGCTTTCCAATTGATGGAAAGTTTCCAAATTTCTCGACTTATTTTTTAAAACATCCAGAAAGAAATACACTAGTATCAATTCAGCATGAAGTTGTTTTGTCAGAGTGACATTTATTTATTTTTCACTATCTCATTGCTTTCACTGCTTATCAAGGTTTTCTGTTGGTTGTGATAAAGTTTTGATTTGGATCGGAAATCAGGTTTATTGAGCTTAGAGAGGACTACAAGAGCGCAAAGATTGCTGCCAGACTTAGTTCCTTGTGGACAAGTTCTAGTTAATACCGAATCAGTCTGCTGATTAGATATGACCTCCCAAATTTTAATTCTCATCCAGCTGCTCCTGAGCTTAGAAAAATGGCACATCAAGTTGAATTCATCTGGAGGCACAGACGCCAAGCAAAGGAACCAATTGAAATTAAATTAACTGTCTGGTTAAGGAGCTGATCTTTGGACAGATAATTGAATACAGAAATTGTTTTTCTTTCCAATTCAGTTGAGTGTATATTTTTGAAGGTATAAATAGGAGGACCTGAAAGATTTGTAGTATTTTAGAGCTTGAATTTATTTGCTAGGGTTGCGAATTAAATTGACAATATGAGGATATGAATCATAAGATGTACCCGTGTTTGCCTTTTGTAAATGATACTTTCAGGAAATAATTTAAGACAACCGAAGTTTGAATTTGTGAATGCTTTGCTTGTTTCTTTATTTCAGCTCGAACAATATTTCATTTTAACATAATTGGGGCTTGTAGCTCAAGTAGTTAAGAGTATTTACTCTTGTACCTATAGTCCTGGGTTTTAAGTTTGTTTCCCCTCTCCTCCAATATCGCTTGGATCCAAAAAAACTAAAAAAAACACACGTAATAGAGCTCTACTGTTGTCTGTAATTAGTCAAAGGGCGCAAAAAGGAAGGTACAAAGTTCAAGTTGATGTTTTCACTCCCAGGTCCATGAATCACATGTAGGAATGAAGGAAAAAGAAAAAGTTATGGCTAGTGATGGAGATATATTCATCCATGGCCCCGCCCTTTGTGGTGGGCTTCCTCCTATATCTTTGCTGGCTAGGCACCCTCCTTCTCCCCCTTTCCTTATTAAGTGCTCTCTCTCTCTCTCAAGAGAAACGGTGATTGATGTAGAAAGTTTAGTGGGGGTGGCTAGTAATGGATTACCCATCTCCTCTGATAGCAAAGGTATCTATCACTTAAATGTCCTTGTGCCAAACCCATTATAAAACCATCTGCCTATCTTACGATAGGCCAAGACACACACCCAAAAAAACAAAAACAAAAAAAGATGAAATGAAACAACAGGTGCCAAAAGATACTGAATATCCCAACAATCATCATAGTTTTTGTGGTTGTGCGGTTGCTTGCTATGGCTTCTCATACTTGTCAAGCCCTACCTTTTTCAAGTCTCTATTATTTTGACCCATAAGCCAAGTCATAGCAAGCAAGCAACTCAAAAATCTCAAAATCCCTTTCAACATATCCACAACCCCAAATGGATAGAAACAAACAAGCAGAAGAGTTAATAGCGTGTTACGTGTATCCTTGACCATTGACCACCCAAAATGGAGATTGAACTAAAAAAATTATATATTACCCAAAACCACCAGAAAGATTTTTCATTCAAAGTGCTTCACAGCTTTGTATGAATGTTAATACGTTACCAAGTGTTGTGTTGTGGATGGAGAGGGAGAGAGGAGAGAGGAGAGAGAGAGATATAGAGAAGTGTGTGACGGCAGGTTTGTGTCATAATTATGTTGTGGATGGATAGTGGTGGGTGGTCCAAAGTCTAGAAATGCCTCCCCTCCCCTGCCTTCAACATGAACCATCATTATCAACAGCTCCGGTTTCACTTTATTTTCTCGGCCCAAAAAGATGGTGTGATTAACTGGATTTAATCTTATGAGCTTCTACAAGTATCCATCTCTCAAAAGAAAGAGATGATGGAGGGAAACTTGTTTGGTATGAAAACTACAAGAATTGGAAAGGATTTCATGCACCTACACCAATCAGTCAAGTTTCAACAGAAACAATCGAGAATGCTAGCTACTTTCAATTTTTTTGTATTTTTAATTCACATTCTCATTCTGCAATGTTGTATTACGTTAAAAAAACGTTCACTTTTTTTTTTTTATTTCTGCCAAAAAATAAAACTTACTAAAAATCATTTAGTTATTTGATTAATAATATGGTAAGTGTATATATATATTTTTAATACAAGCGATTAAGGGAGGAAAGTGTTTGGTTAAAATCAAACCTAAAAGATTAGACAGTTTCGATTATTAAACCAAATTTCATGATGAAAATTAGATAGTAGAATATAGAGGGCAATGTACAAAGATAAGGGTATCTAGTATTCCTCATCAAGTAAATACGTAGAAAAATAATCCTCTATGTAAGGGAAATAAACTTTACATCTGTCTTGTAGATGTTGTTAATAGTGCATGTGTGCTTATCTGACTATACGTCTAGACCAAAGATCAAAATAAGATAACCTATTTTATACCAATTTGGGTCTTCCCCAATTGTCAAAGTCAACACAATCAAATTGTTTTAAATTAATTAAAAACAAATGCAAATGGAATGGGATGATGGGCACCCAAAATCTAGTTCAACTTGAGTAATTTGACGAGGTCAGCTGACCAAATTGCTAACTCTGCTTGCCATGACCCTCAAAGTTGGGGGGCTTGTAGCTTTGTATACACTCCCCTCATTTTTCCTATTTTTGTTTTTTCTCGGATTTAGTTTGTCTTTTCTTTTCTTTTTTTTTTTCCCACCGTAATTTCTTTAAATTTTAACATTGGATGGAGACATTGACCCCACACGCTTACTATTCAATGCCTCGTGCACCCACGTCTTGGCACCAACCTCACATGCAATTCGTTCAACTCACTAACACCATCTTAGTGAGTCGCACTCTATCACCGCATTTTTTCAGTATATTCTCCACACAATTCTTCAACCTCCACCGTTGGATTGATTCGACAAAGAGAGATACTAAACCCACATTGAATTACAAGATTATGACTTGTCAAGAGTGAAAATTTACTTTTTAAAATAATAACAACTCGTGACAGGTTGGTGTTTTGTATTCAGTTAAATTATAACATGTGGTGAATTTAATTAGGGATAATGATTTCTTCTTAGTACGTCTCTCGAGATCGAAGTCATGCCCTATATAGCTAATCATATGTTCTGTTGCATGTCGAAGCTTCTTGGAAAGTTGAGTATTAACGATTGTACAGATATGTTATAATTTGAGTGATTTGTAACGCTATATTGACAGCTTATGTGATGATACTGTGCTGTCACATGATTTATTTAGAGAAAATTACTGCTGGCTGGCATGCCACGTCAGCTTTCGTGCGCCGTAGATCCACAGTTGCAATGTTGTCTCAGTGTGAATCCCCTCCCGTAGCCGTCGGATCGTCTTACTTTGCCTTTGGTCGTCGAGCCGTTAGATCAGCGCTTGGACTTTGACTCTTTGATGGCGGCATTATTGGGCACACCGTACTCGCTCGAAGGAGATAGAAATACAAACTCGCTGTGGGCTGGCGAGACGTGGAGGGTATAACTTGAGAGCACCGCTACCTGGAACCCATGTGCCGGTCACGAGCGTTAAGGAGTGGGGAGGTGCTCCTTTGATGAAGAAAGTGGGGACAGGGAGAGTACAGAAGAAACAAAGGCATCAAAACCCAAAAAGAAGGGAACAGATGCTGCTTCTGCTGCTGCTCCTTTTTGATATAGAAATGGAATTCTACAACCCCAATGCACAAGCACAACAAACACATTTCCTTATTGAATTAAAATCAAATAATTGGGTAAAACACCTTTAAAAGTGGGGGAATGAATTGATTATGAAAAGTTTAAACCTACTATTTTACTTAATTAAATCATGCAATCCTTTTATATTTGGGTAGATGTGTTCCCGACTTTATTCAGAATGTTGTGTTAATTGATTATATAAGTCAGGTTTCATGACTCTTAGTTGTATTTTTCGATTTTCAATAAATTAGTTCTCTTACTTTCAAGACTTCACTATCATACGTTCTCTAAAAATGAATCATTGTTTAAGTAGTTCTCAAATTTTTTTATGTCAACATTGACCTTGAAAAATCAATGGTGGTTTGGAGGGATTTGAAATAAATTTGAATGTCAATCATTCAAATGATTCAAGGGTTGGTCACACCATAAATTTTTACGGTCAATAGTAACCTAGTGATAAAAACTTTTCAAATTAGATTGTTGAACAATTTAAAGTCTTTTGGGATCCTTTATGAGTCAATATTGATATTTAGGATTGGCCATGATCATATTATATTTAAGGGGGGGTGTTCATTGATTTATATTCGAATTCCTATTAGGATTCAATCTAATTTCAATTGAATTAAATGGTGTTTGATGACTGATTTGTTGTCAAAACAGAAAATTATTCAAACAAAACAAAGTTGTCATGAAATCAAACCACAAATTTTGGTAAAATTAGATGCCATGCAGCAATGAATTGGAGACCTAATTGAATGCCAAAGCAGCATCAAAGCATTGGTTTCTTAAATTAGAAGGGTCTTAATAAAATGCCACAATCATGGGAATTTATCAAACTAAATCAAAGCTTGATTGAACTGATTGATTCAGAATTAATCTAATTAGATGTTAAAACATCCCTAATAAAAACACTAATCTGTCATTTTCCCAAGATTACGGATAGGCACGTAAGCAGGAGGAGGAGGACGCAAATTAGGCTTTTGTAATTCTTTACCTACCCACTAAAAAATCTTTGCAATACCACCAAGCAAGCATTTTTGACAGGAGCGCCCAAATTAACTGGCTTCCACTTTTCCATTATTTTTTATTTAATTTTATTATAATAAAGTTGAATTAAAAAATAATTTATTTATTATCTATTTCTCCTTTTGTCGGTATAACTCACGAGCTCCACTCGCTATACACCGTGTGGAACTTTTCCTTAATCAAAACCCGCTTTGACATTTGAGCAAGTCAACCCCAAAACCGAAAACCAGTTTCCCCATTTGAATTTCTTTTTTCATTTCCTTCTCTCTCTCTCTCTCTCTCTCTCTCTCTCTCTGCAAAAGCAAAACAATGCATAGAGATGCCTTCTTCCTCTCGCCCTTTCTCTCACTAGGAAAACCACTTGTTTTCAGGCACCCTTTAGACTTTTGTGCATAAAATCCCACTGTCCCTCTCTCTCTCTCTCTCTCTCTCTCTCTCTCTCTCTCTCTCTCTATATACATTGTTTATATAATTCCTCTCCTACTCATCACACCCTTATCATCTCTCTCCCCTCTCTCTCTTACCAATAAAAAGTCAGCGCCTTCTTTTGTCTGCCTCTTCCTTTCTTTGTCCTCAAACAGTGATAGCTAGCAGACACAAGGTACAGATTCAGAAACCTTGTCTCTCTCTCTCTAAATGGAAGACGATTGGGATCTTCAGGCGGTGGTCAGAGGCTGCTCCACCGGCACAACCACCAGCAACAGAAGCACAGCCACCACCAACAGCAACAACAGCACATGCTTCAAAATCTCGAACTTCCATTCAAGCCCTGCTTTTTCTTCTTCATTTGGAACCGCTACTCTGCAGCCTGGCCTACAGCAACCACAATTCCAAGTGCTTTTCTCTCTTCCAGATCCCATTAAACCCAGAAATGCCATAGAGGACTTGCATGAGCTTTACAAGCCCTTCTTCCCCAAATCTCAGCCTCCCCTCTCCTCGCAAATCACACCACCACCCAATCTCTCTCCTTTGACTTCTCTCACTCCTCTGACTGCACCCAAAGATCAAACACATCCCATTCAACAACATCAACACCAAAACCACTACCAGCAACAACAACAACAACAACAGTCCAAGCCATCATCTCATTCTGTTTCCTCCACCACCACCCCACGATCCAAAAAAAGGTACAATTTTTCTCTTTGATTTTCTTTGTAACTTCAAAAAAACTCAATTTTGGGAGATACCCTTCTCGTAAATTGCGCTATTTAATCCATAATTTAAGTTATTTATACGTCTCTTTCCCATTTCAGAAAGAACCAGCTTAAGAAAGTGTGCCAAGTACCAGCTGAGAGCCTCTCTGCAGACATATGGGCATGGCGTAAATATGGCCAAAAACCCATCAAGGGCTCCCCATATCCAAGGTGGGTGGGTTTCATTTCATTTCATTTCTCCCAAAACTTAAATAAAAATGGCAAATTTTTTATTTATATAAAATTGCTTTTACCCATTTTAATTGTCCATGAAGGAAAATGGCTAATTTTATGTTGTTTCAACCAAAACAGGGGATATTACAGATGCAGCAGCTCAAAGGGTTGTATGGCCCGAAAACAAGTGGAGCGGAACAGATCCGACCCGAATATGTTCATAGTTACCTACACAGCCGAGCACAACCACCCGGCCCCAACTCATCGCAACTCGCTCGCCGGCTCCACCCGCCAGAAGCCCTTCTCGCCGCAAACCGTCACGGGCAGTGACTCTACCAAACCCACTTCTCCGGCAACCTCGGCGTCCGTCGACGAAGACCCTGTTGTACCTCAGAGTACAACCATGGAAAGCTTCAAAGAAGAAAAGGGCAGTCCTATGGTCGACGACGACGACGACGAGCTCTTTGGGATGTGTGATTCGGTCGTGAGCGACGATTTCTTTGTGGGTTTGGAGGGTCTCGCCGGAGATTACTTTTCCGATCACTCTCCGACGAGCTTTGGCGTCCCCTGGGTTTCTAGTAATGCTGCGACCGCCGCTGGCAGTATCTGATTCGTCGATAAAAGTCATCTCTTTTGTCAACACTTCTCTTTTTTTCTTTTGGGGGTATTTTTGACTTTTTGTTTAGAGAGAGAGAGGGAGAAAGAAAGGGTTAGGGGTGTAACTATGGGTGGAATCTTAATTATGAAATTAGTAGGGGGGAAAAAGGCTTGTAGTTTTAGATTAGTGAATTAGTTTTCTTTTTTATTTGTTGATTTATTTTTGGTTTGAGCAAAGTTAGTGGTAGTGATTCTACTACTAGTATATTACAATGAATATTGGTGATTTTAATTTGTTGATCATTTTTGTGATTAGCAAAATTTGTGTTGGTTTACCATTCCTACAATGTTGGTTTGTGCCCATTCTAAATCTATTTTCTTTTTACTAAATGCAAAAATGGATTATTGATGTATGCCATGGCTTGATTGGTCCAAAAGCCAAATTGGTACCCAAGTCCAAGAGCCAGTTTGGCACCAACTCTCTCTCTCTCTCTCTCTCTCTCTCTCTCTCTCTCTCTCTCTCTCTGTGTTATTTGTGCCTGGTTTTAATGCCTTATTTAGTCCAATTAATGAGAAAACAAATAATCTTATTTGAGCATGTATAAATGAACTATCAACATCATTCACACCTTGAGCCAAAACAAAACCTCAATAGCTGTTACTTGTCCATGGCAAGTTGGGGTCACAAGAGATCAAGGTTGGCCTTGAGGACCCTAAGTCATTAATATGCATAAATAACTTAAATCATATTTTAAAAAATAAAAAATTTCCCATAATATTTGCCAACAGAGTCGAGCTCAGTGGAAAAGTAGCTTGAGTTGCAGACCATAGGTTTCACCTTTGAATCCCCACGATATCATAGTTGTGTGTGTGTGTGAAAAATCCTTCTCCCATGCAATATAGATTATCGCTTATACTCAAAAGAATTCCTCTGATATTTAAACTCAAAATCTTCTTTAACAAAGTAAAAACTAAATGTCAATAAATCAAATGATGACCCAGAATTTTTTAATATTAAAGATTTCAACATAAACATATCGAGTTGCTATTGATTATTACTTGAAATGAATCCCATACCACACTTCTTCTTTTTTTTTAATTTTTTTGGTAACATGTGGGAAAACATTTTTGTGAGGCTTATCATCTTCTCCACCAAAGATCACAAAATTTCTTCTCCACCGAAGATCACAAAATTGAGAAATTTCGGTGCCATTCCCATTCGAAACTCAACTCATTTATTAAAAGAAGAAAAGGGTCAAAAGTATTGATTGAGGTCGAAATAAACAAGTTCAATGTTATTGACGTTAAAGTTTGTCAGCGTAATGATTGTCGGTGGTTGAGATAGCCTCGACGGTTGACGACGATATTCCGCATGAAAACTTTTTCTGTATTTTAACAGATTAAAAAGACGAAAAAGGGTTTATGAATAAAAATAGTTTTATTTCATTTTCTTTCACATGCTTGTAGAATTATGAGATTCTTTTTTTTTCTTTATTGGCATAAAAAGTGATGGGTTCTCAATATGATGAGTAGGGTTCAATTTACCACCCTTGAAAGAGTTGAATGATTTTGATTGGCTTAAAGACGAGCTCCAATTTTAAAGTAGAATTTTGCAATGAGGCAAAAATGTTGTTGCAACTTGCAAGCTTGCAACACCTCTCTCTGAAAATGGTTTTCTCTAGTCAATTGGGTTTCGAGCTAAAGAAGGAGTCTAAGAGATTTGTATTGTAATCAGTGTTCAAATCAAACCATCAAACATGAACTTGGATTCACCCAACCAAATCACTTGTTCATCAAGTGTCAACGCTGCCTTTTCAATAATTACCCATGTTACACAAAAAAATATGTCATAATTTGCAGAGAAGGAATCTCTGCCTGCCTCCTTTGCCATGCTGCTACAGTTCATAAAAAAGGCAAAACATTTGTTAGGACATGATTATGTGAGACTTGAGAAAATAGAGGTTACAAAAAATCAAGAAATTTCTTAAGATTGCTAGCAATGAAAACAACCAAAAGTGCATTCATACAAGAAAATGGTGTCACCAGACTTATTCACTGCAATGTTATTTTCATAGAAAAGCCAGAAAATGTAGCTTTCAATTCAAATATAACTTAGAAGACTGTTGCCTGATTCTCACTACAAACACATCCTTGTTTGCCTGATCTCAACATGGAAGAGGGGAATCCACCCAAGGACATGAAAAATGCTGCAGCAACAGAGACTCAGATAAGCAGTCTTTGAACTGAGGGGTGTCCAATATTGAACTGAAAAATACAACTACATGGCTAGAAGTTGGAACCCATTACGCTTTCTCCTAAGCATGGCCGACTCTGAAATCGACAATCTATAACCAATACTGACATTCTTTTGTCCGTGCAGTTACTCTATGCAGTAGAAGCAGCAACCTCATATCCTTGAACAAACCTTCTCAACTTTTCCGTTTCACCAACTGCGGAAAGCCATTCCGTGAGAATCTCCATGGTTATGTAATCAGGATTACAGGCATGTTTAATCATTTGATCCATAAATTCAAATGCTTTCTCCAATAAATTATTCTCCTTAAGACCTTTGAACAAGGCATTGAATGTCGCAGTATTAGGTCTCACCCCCTTATCTTTCATACTGTCTATCAAAGAAATAGCAAGTTCCACTTCATTCTTCTTGCACAAAGTATCAATTAAAATATTGTAAATTACAGTGTTGGGAGGAACCTTCGATTTAGAACCCATCTCTCTGAAGATTTTCATGGCTTTGTCAGTATTGCCATTCAAGCAATATGCATGAATCAATGCTCCAAAAGTGATAGCAGTAGGAACAAGACCCTCATCTATCATCTTGCTCAATATTCTATGACCGGTTGTAAGTTCCCCAGCTTTGCAGAAATAGGAAATCAAGGTGTTGTATGTTACACCATCAGGCTTTACTCCAGCTGCCTCCATTTCCTGAACCATCTCATGGACCTTATCAAGTTTATTCTTCTTGCAGAACCCATTAATCAAAACATTATAGGAAACGAGATCCAGGGAGAAACAGGCCTCCTTCAACTTTGATACAACAGAGATGGCATCATCCATCCTTCCAGCTTGGCTTAAACCAGAGATCAAGCTGTAGTAAACTATTGCATCTGTGGAGCCTCCATCTCTCAACATTTGCTCAAACAATTCCATTGCCATGCTAATATTGTTCACATTGCAAAAGGAAGTGATTAAGGTTGCGTAAGTAACAGCATTGCCTTTCACACCATCCCTTTGCATTTCATTTAAGAACTCAATTGCACTGTTGAGTCTCCCATGCTTGCATAGACAATCAACCATGGTATTCAGAGTTATCACACTTGGCGATATGCCTTCCTCCTTCATTTGGTGAAAGAGCTCACAACCCCTCTCAATGTCCCCGACCTTGTTGAAACCGTCAATCAAACAATTGTAGGTAACAGTATTAGGTGCACAGCCATTCTGCAATCTCATTTTTTCCATCAAACGCAAACCTTCTTCTTGCCTTCCCACTTTACAAAGTCCATCAATCAGAGTGTTATAAATGACCACATCGGGTTCAGTCGAAACCCCATCACTCTTCTCTCTTCCTTCACTGATCTTTTCAAACAACTCCAAGGCCTCATCTATCCTCCTAGACTTGCACAAAGAATTAATAACAATACCAAAAGTCACAACATCAGGATGAATGTCCATCTCTTTCATCTTTACCATTAGCTCATTCATTCTCTTAAAATCATTACATCTTGTCAAACATGTCAAAAGCGCATTGCAAGAAGCAGCTTTTACATCACCACCCAACTTCATGACATCATGTAAAACATCCCAAGCCTTATTAGTCTTCCTGTTCCTACACAAGGCAGTGATCAATTTCGTAAGCTTCACGCTATCAGGAAACACACCACGCTCACCAAATTTCAACACCAAACCCACAATGTCCTCCTCACTGAAGCTCCTCCCCGGCCACTCTCTCTTCAATAAATAGGAAAGCACAATATCACCCGTAACCTGGTCGACCCGGCCCTCAGCTTTTGGAGCAAACATTTCGTCGAGCACCTTTAGTGCATCATCGACACATCCCGATTTCAACATCACATCAATCGCCGCATTGCGGAGATGGGTGTTTTTCAAACCCGGGTCTAGATCATTAAACACAATGAGCGCCTCATCCACCATGCCAACCATGCCTAAAGATCGAACGAGCAGAGCAGCGGCGCTGATATTAAGCGGGATGTTCCGCTCTTTCGCCATCTTATACAAGTCATAAAGCTTGTTTTGCGAGGTGGGTTCTCGCTTAGCGAGCTCAAGAATGGCCTGGAATGATGACGAGAGCGAATCCGTCGAGTCTGGTGGGCTTGCCACATTTTCCGAAACGTACTCGAAGAACTTAAGGGCCTTGGAGGAAGCGCCAAGGCGGCGAGTGATGTGGAAAAGTGAGCGAGGTGAAGGAGCGGCGGAGTTGGAGAAGAGGAGGTGGTGGAGTTGGTCAAAGTTCCAGTCTTTTTCATTGGGTTGGAGGAGCTCGACCGCTTGGGTTATCAGCAAGTCGTCGTCTTTGGGTGATTGGTTGGGCTTAGGGTTGGGTTCGGTTTCGGGATCGGTGGAAAGGTGGTGGCTGAGGAGGAAGATGGAGGATTGGGTTTTGGACGTTTGGGGTTTAAGGAGGTTGAGGAAGGATTTTGAGTGCTTTGAAGCTGAGAGTGATAGAGTGTTCATTTTGTTCGGTAGAGATTTGAATGAAGGGGTTTAGGGTTTAAGATCATGGACAAGTAGATTTGGACGAAGTAGCTTTGTTTCTGGTTTTTCTTTTTATTATTATTATTTTGAGTTTTAAATGATTCGAATGTCCATTGCTCCAAAATTAAAATTCTAGGTTCTATTCGATTTTTACAAAATTCATCCAACTAGCAAAAGATCCACAAGATGACTTTTTATACAGTCCTCTTGTTTGTCACATCAAAAAGAATATAAATCACTCAATTGCTACAAATCCTACCGCATAGGTTAATATTCCCAACTTCCCACCCTTTATTTGTCCAAAGAAATGTGGAAAATGAAAGGCAAACACCTGTATTCTGTACTCAAAAAATAGCAACAAAAAACAAGTTTTGGTACAAAAATTACAGTAGGGTCTACTTTTATGCTCGGATCATGAATAAATATGGAAATGGCTTCAAATATCTTATTTTTGAAGTTGCTTCCAAATTCTGAACACAACTTTCTGCAATAGCAACTTTTCTTTTACAACTCAAAATGGAACCCAACTGCATACTTTTGATACCTCACTGTTACAAAGAGAAAATTGTCCTGCTCTTTCAAAATTCTTCTGTGGCCATTTACTTCGTAATGAAACTTTCAACCAAATATGCTGGGTTTTGCCCATTATCAGTCACTTGCAGGGCTGCCTTCAGTAGGTTATTTGCTTGTACTAATCTTCTCAGCTGCTTCAGCTGCTGCAGATGCTGCCTTGTCCAAACCCAACTTTGTTAACTCACTTAAAAAGCCATAAACTTCAGCAGCACTGATTTTATATGGGCTGTGGGCAGCGCCAGGAAACGAGCCGCTGGCCACTTCTTCCTTGTACTCTACTAGAGCTTTATTGATGACTTCTCCAACATGTGCAAACTGCTTACAGAATTTTGGGGTAACCTGCAAAAGATGAGGTGCTTCTTTGTTTAAATAAAATTCACATAAGTGGAGAGAAAGAGCTTTATTAAGGAGATGCAACTGTTCAGTTCACCTTGGCATGATGTGGATGTTGCATCATTCCAAGAAGATCATGGTAAACTAGCACCTGCGTGATATAGGGTAAAAGAAAATAAGTGTGCCAGAAATAACCACACCATGTCTCGTCTCTGAAGAAAAGGATGCAAAAACCCTGAGAAAATTAATTAACTTTATGTGCAAGGTACAACTTCAAAGAAGTAAATTAACAGAATGCAATCTCATGAGTCAGCTCAAGCTTTGGTTCTAGGCTCGTTTCAAGCTTCAGCTGAGCTCAAATTTGGTAGTTTTGAGCTAACCTATCCAGCTACCTCATCCCTACTAATCTGTTACATCATATGTCAACATACACCCCCAATGACAGTGTTCAAAAGAGAAAAAAAAATTTAGGATCCAAAACAAGGATTTTTTTATTCCCCCACCTGCAAATGCCTAAACCTTCTGAAACAAGCAAAGTTTCAAGTTACAGAAAGATATATACATCAAAAAAATTAAAATGATATGCTATTAAACAAACTTTCTCAAGGATGCTAATATCTATTTAACACCAAAAGGAACTACACATGCAAGCATTAAGGCAGACACATATAATACAACCAAGAGGAACAGGACTACATAATTAACTAACCTGTCCACTGCAAAAAGGCCCTGCTCCAATGCCAATGGTAGGAATCTGAAGAGCAGATGTTGCAGCAGCTGCCACTGGTGGAGGTACACATTCTAAAACAACAGAAAAGCACCCAACTTCTTGCAAAGCCAGTGCTGTCTCCACAACCTGCAGACAAAAATCCAATACAACATCGTTACAACAAATAGAAATTTCAGCACATGCAAACCCATAATAGAAAACAAATTACCGACACACGCATTCGTGCACACACAGACCTTGACAGCACTAGCAACATTCCTTCCCTGAGGCCTAAATCCCCCAAGAACACTAATGGCCTGAGGAGTAAGTCCCACATGCCCCATTACAGCAATTCCAGCTTCCACGACAGATTTTGCTGCAGTAATTCTAGAAGGTGACCCTCCTTCTAATTTGATTGCATCCATTCCTCCTTCCTTTAAAACCCTCACCGCAGAATCGACAGCCTGCTCATAATGGAAACTGCAACATCACCCACCCATGGCCTACTTATAAAAAATAAAAAAAAAAACCAATCAACAAAATAGAACACACTCTCATTTCTGAAATTCAATACAGCTCTGTTTCTACTTGGTTGCAATGAAATTTGAAAAAATGCAAGAAAGTTCGTAGCTTCAATAATTTCATCAATTAGGTCATAAATTTCATCATTAAAAACAACAAAAAGGAAAAAAATTAGTTAAATTTCCTTTCTTTTACACCCTCTGTCATGCTCATGCACAAAAGTCAAACAATGTTCCAATGTCCTTTTCCTTCACATTCTCATAAACAAAACAGATCTTTCTCAAAATTAGAAAGAAAACAAAAAGCCCATAGACAATGAACCTCCCAAATCAACAGAATTACGGAGGAATTTTCCATTTTATTCGCTACCTACCTGATTGGAGCTAGACTCGTAGGAGCCAAAGGGCAAGTCCCCAACCAAAAGCGGTCGCTTGGCGCCACGAGCCACGGCTCGGCAGTGAACAAGCATTTCATCAAGCGTGATAGGAAGGGTGGTGTCATACCCATGAACCACCATGGCGGCCGAGTCGCCGACCAAGCAAATGTCGATGCCGGCGGAGTCCAGGTGGACCGCAGAAGGGTAGTCGTAGGCGGTGACCATGGTGATGGGCTCGCCCTTCTTGTGCTTTTGCTTCAAGTGGGTCACCGTCACTCTCTGGTCTGGGCTCTGCGTCTTTGGGCCGCCGTAGACGGTGTTTTCCGGCACGTTGCTCATGCAACGGAGGATCGGAGAGAAGGCTCGCGACATCGCTTTGGCTCGTGAAACGGCGGCGTAAAATGCCATCTTTAAAGTTATAGAGAGAGATTGAAGGAGAGAAATTGGGGTTTGTTTTGGCTGCGCCACCTAAAACTGAGCAAGTGGAAACGAATGAGTGAGAGAAGGTTTTGTTGAACAACTTTGAATACTTTGGGATTTGACCGACTGAACTAGTCTTCATTTTTGGGACAAATGTTAACTACGCGCCAAAGTGGTGCCACCTACTGTTGCATTGGCAATGCCATTGAGGATCAAATGGGGCCGAGCGCTGAGGGCCAAGTACACTGAACACAGAATAATCTGGGTCGGGACATTTCAACCCAATATTCGTTCACAGCCTACCAGAAGGTTCCGAATAAGGACGAAACCAAGCCCAAACTTTTACTTAGGTAATAGAAACTAGGCTTATTTATTGTTGTGCCCTCTGAAACTATGATCAAATCTCACTTTATTCTGTGAAAGTTGGAGTGGCCAACTTTGCCCCTTAATCAAAGTTTTGCATTTTAATTTATTCCCCACCATCAAGTTAGTCAAAAACTCTGTTAAAGTTACCGACGTTGCACAAATGGGACCCATAATTTTGTTGAACTAGATGTCATGTAGGTGCCATGTGTAAAAAAAATAAAAAGAAAGATTTTCTTTTAAAAAAACTTACCTCAACTATTAATAATAAAATACATATTTTTTTTTTAAAAAAAAAAAAACCAAGGAATTAAACAAAGCATTGTCTTCTTCACACCCCTCCACCATCTCCAACAGATCTCCTCCCTCACCCTTCTTACCTAGCCAACCTTTTATTTATATTTATTTTTAGTTGTCTCCCCACACCAACACAACCTCTCTCTCTCTCTCTCTCTCTCTCTCTCTCTCTCTCTCTCTAAATCTGACGAGCCCGAAACTCCAGGTTCGTCGAGAACTCAACCGAATCGCCATCCCAGATCCATCGCGGACTCAACCAAACCACAATACCAAATCTAACCCCTAAAGACTAAGGCCACATCACAGTCTTCATCACCAAGCTTTTTGCCCCTCGCAAACCACAAACCCATCCCTGCCACAAATGTATGCGTTGTTCTTGTTTTCCCTTCCTTTTATTTTTGTTTTGGTGGTGGGTATGGCTTGTGGTGGGTTTGGGTGGTTATGGATGAGTCGCCCACATGCCACATGCCACATAGCCGCGTGGCTATATAATTTCATAAAAAAATAGTTGTATAGCCGCACAGCTGCACTATTTAAATAAATTATATTTAAAAGGTATAGTCGAGCGGTTATACTATTTAATTTAAAAAAAATTAAAGAAAAAAGGGACCCTCCTAATTGCTTTCGTTTATACTTTATAGATATTAATTTGCTAGTTTCAACATATCCAAATCCGATATTAATCGGCAACTATATAATATTTTAATATAAAAATTTTAATTATTAAAAAATATGTGAGAATTATTTGTAATTTATATGTTAATTGTGTATGTCTTATTGAAAATTTTGTTAAAAATACGTGTATTAAACATAAGAAATACATATGTACATGTACAATACAAGTATTGTATGTTTGCTTTTTTTTTTTTTTAAACGTGAATTTTATCAAGTCTTTAAGACATGTGCATAACAAGGATGTATTATTGAAAAAACATACGTACATGTATAATATAGTATTAAACGTGAAAGTGCTAAATTCTTTATATAGGTAAAAACTCTTGAAAATTAAAAAATTAAAAGGGGACAATAGAGACTCAGGTAATTACCTAATAGTAATAGATAATGCTATACACTACTCTTATCGATAAACGAAATTAGAAAAAAAAATTTAAAAGAAAAAAAGGATCCCAATATATATATAGTGGCCATACTATTTATTAATTTTTTATTTTATAAAAAAAGTAAAGCCGCCCTACTATACGATTTATTAAAAACAAAAAAAATCTAGTACAGTCACGCGGCTATACTATTTATGAAAAAACTTGAGTAGCCGCATTGCCCATGTGCCAAACAACGTATAGCCGCTCGGCTAGACTATTTATTTTAAAAATATATATATAAAGTAGTCTAGCGGTTAGGCCCCAGGGGTAATCTAAAAACCGAGTATAGCCAGGCGGCTATACAAGAAAAAGCGTTGTACGATTCATATACATTATATTTAAAAGGTATAGTCGAGCGGCTATACTATTTATTATTATTATTTTTTAAAAAGGACTCGTCTGGCGATTAGGTTCCGCGTGTCGAAATAAATATAGCTGCTCGATTTTTTGAGAAAATTACGAGATAAGTATAGCCGTTCGGCTATATGAATTTTTGAAAAAATTACAAAATAAGTATAGCCGACCGGCTATACGATTTTCCTCTTAATAATTCTTGACTTGCTCCTGATCTGCTTAGGATGAAGATTAGTAGGAGGAATAGGTGGGTCTATTTGCAAATCCAGGGTTTGTAAAGAAGGCAAGGTACTGGGAAGAATATGCTGATGAATCATTGGTTAAGGTTGTTGAAGAAGTAGCCATAGAGAAGGAATTATTGAGTGCGGCAGTAGCAGACAATTCAGTGGGATCAAAATCAACCAATGGACTGGAAGAATATACAACAGCTATGGAAGAAACCAATGAAGAACACATGGCGAGCATAGATGCTTAGACTTGCATGAGGGAAACACGGTTTCATCAAACAAAACATGTCTAGAAAAAATCAATTTTCTGGTGATTGAATCAAAGCAAATGTAGCCCTGGTATTGAGAAGCAAATCCAAGTAAAATACATTGTGTTGTTTTTACAAGGTGTCGATTCTTTCTTTCGGCCCAGCCATTTTGTTCAGGTGTATGAGGGCAAGATTTATGATGAATAATACCTTTGGATGACAAGAATTGCTGTAAAGATGCAGAGATATATTCCCCTTCCCATCACTTTTGCAAAACCTTAATGGAAGCACCGAACTGACTCAAAACAATAGCATAAAAGTGCACAAAAGTGGAACAAACTTCTGATTTATTTCGTAGAGGAAATATCCATGTGTAACGAGTACATTCATCAATGAAGGTGATGTAATATCTAAATCCTTCAAGAGAAATGCAAGGAGCTGGTCCCCAAAGATCACTATGAACAATCTCAAATGCTGTTGCTGACTTTGAAGACACCAAAGAAAAAGGAAGCTTACTAAATTTGCCTTTTAAACAGGACTGACAAACAACAGAATCAAGTAGAACTAGTTGAGGATAAACCAGACTTCTCCAAGGCAAGTTGAACCATGGAATTGGTGTAGCGCCCCAAGCGACAGCGCCACAAAGCGGAAGTTACTTTTTGTCCAAGAAATGCAGTAGCTGAAGAAACAGAGGAAGATGAGGAAGGAGAAAGAGAGAATGGCAGTGGATACAAGCCATTGTTGCTCAGGCCTCAGAAAAATACCATCCCTGTGATTTTGTCATGTATACATAAAGATAGAAGCCCCAATGTGAGAAATTACAAGTTCACCATTGGCTGGATTGGCTTGCATAGTATAATTCTTTTATCACTTGCGTTTACATTACGTAATCGAATCGGCTTCCGAATCCGAAACGACATCAACCTTCCAATCAATCGAAATTCTCCCCACCGAAAAGTCTACACATCCAACCGCTGAAGACCATTCAAACCCAAAATCACAAACAGATCGCGCCACGTGTTAATACTCAGAAGCCCATCCCCTCACACTCTCTCTCCGGAAATGCCGGCACTTCACGCGCCACCTTCATTGATAAGGTCACTCCTCTACGTTCCCTCTCCCTCCCTCTCTCTCAGTCTTCGCACACTTCCACTATTCCTCGTCACCAAGCTTCACTGCTTCAACTGCAGCCAGAGGTCAGTCCGTACAGTCACAGCCATGTCCTTGCCTAATGCCACCTCCGGCGAATCGTCGCCGGACCACGTTGCCGGGAAGTGGTTTTCGGTGCCGGAGCTCCGACTTCGTGACCATCGATTCACTGTGCCTCTCGACCACTCCGTCGGTCTTAAGGCTTCGTCTAAGATCTCAATCTTCGCTCGCGAAGTTGTTTCAGGTAACTAAATTATGCAATATAGTGTGTATCAGTTAAAGTGATTAATTTGTTCTTGGATTTAAGCGGCTCAGTGTTTTGATTTTCCTGTTATTATCTGTTAATTACTGTTTGATTGGTCTTGGAAGTGAATTATGCAATATAATGTGTATCAGTTGAAGTGATTAATTTGTTCTTGGATTTAAGCGGCTCAGTGTTTTGATTTTCATTGAAGTGTGTTGACCTTTTTGTGCTTTGCCTCTGTACGGTTGCTTAGAAAATGGTGGAAAGGGAAAGAATGAGGCATTGTCTACTGTTTTCAGCTGAGAGAAAGACATCGATTAGTGGTTTGAATTGGTAGAGTTGTTTGAATCCTCTCAACTAACTCTGATGATAGTTTTATGTTGTTGTGGTCCTCAGTATTGAAAAGATCAAAGATTAATCTGCTACATTTGCTTTTCCCACTAACTACAATAAATAATTTTTGAAGGAGGCTTGAGTGAGATATCTGCCTGTGAATGTTCATATGATCGAATGTCAAGTGTTCTATGAATTTCAACTGACTTAGGTGCATACATAAGACTTATATCCATTCCAGGATAGTTCATAAGATAAGAGAAGTTACAGCAGAAGTTGCTTACCTATGCCACCAGACGGAGACATACTTAAAACAAACGCGCAAGCATGTGCATATACCTGTAAATTGGGGCTTCATAAAATACTGTACTTAAAAAGAGTATCTGCTTTAGTCATGAAATCTCATTGCTAGTTACGAGTAGATAAAAATGTAACTGGCAAGCAAGCTGTTTCCCTATTTTTTCAATATCTGGATTGCTCATATCCTTCTCAGACAATTTCCTTTTTTATACATGTTTGTGGTTCTGTTAGTCCCTTAATAAAGTATGATTTGTATTGCAGTTGGTAAAGAAGAACAACCACTGCCATACCTATTATATCTACAAGGTGGACCTGGATTTGAGGCCCCTCGACCAACCGAACCCAGTGGATGGATACGTAAAGCATGTGAAGAATTTCGTGTTATATTGATGGATCAGGCATGGTTATATAGGCATATATTCTTACAAGCTTTTGTGAATATGTACTTTCTTATTTGTTATTCTCCTGCTTATCGACTTTTACTTGCAGCGAGGAACAGGTTTATCAACTCCTTTGACAGCTTCATCTATGTCGCAACTGAAGTCTGAAGTGGATCTGGCTGATTACTTAAAACATTTCCGAGCTGATAATATAGTAAATGATGCAGAGTTTATTCGAGTACGTCTTGTGCCTGATGCTGGGCCTTGGACAATTTTGGGTCAGGTATTAATTGCTATTTGCTTTTTGTATTTATGTGTACAATGTAATGTTTCGACTGTAGTGTGATGATCCTGCCTGTAGTTTCTTTATTTTACTAAGAAATACCTACTATGTTATCAGAGGACATTGTTAAGATCGAGAGCTCCTTCATAGTGCCAACTTCATTCTCCCTATGTCTGAAGTTGTTGTGTGTTGCGTTTTTTGTATCATAAGAATGTCTCTGTGTTAAGTCATTTCTTATGTTTTGCTTGTGGTGCACTATTGCCTGTGCAACTGAACTAAAATTGCAGCTTGTTCTTTTCCCTTGTGCAGAGCTTTGGTGGTTTTTGTGCAGTAACGTATTTGAGTTTTGCACCACAAGGACTAAAACAAGTCCTTTTAACTGGAGGAATCCCTCCTATAGGAAATGGATGCACTGCAGATGCTGTGTATAAAGCGTGCTTTGAACAGATTATACATCAGAATGAGAAGTACTACCAAAGGTATCCTCAAGATATTGAGGTTGTTCGTGAAGTTGTTAACTATTTGTCAAAATCCGAGGGAGGAGGGGTGAGGGTCTAGAACATATTCTCTTGGTGCTTTTCATAACTCTGAGATTTAAGTTTACTCTTTAAAATCAATCCCACCTACCCTTGTTTTTGTACAGGTCCAGCTTCCATCTGGAGGCTTCCTAACCCCAAAAGGATTGCAGATTCTTGGTCTTACTGGCTTGGGATCCAGTGCTGGTTTTGAGCGCTTACACTACATGTAAGGCTTCATGAATGTGAACCTAGATTTCAATATGCTACAATTTACTCATGCTTCAACTGAGTTATATTTTCACTTCGACCCATAGGTTTGAGAGGGCCTGGGATCCTATAATAGTTCCAGGAGCATCAAAGGAAATCAGTTATTACTTCTTGGATGCTGTAAGAAAATAACTGCTTTTTATTGATGTTGAATCCAAGGCTTTGAACATACCTGGTATAAAGTTATAAACCTTAAACCATTCCATGTTTGCAGTTTGACAAGTGGTCATCTTTTGACACAA
Source organism: Prunus persica (assembly GCF_000346465.2). Lineage (NCBI taxonomy): Eukaryota > Viridiplantae > Streptophyta > Magnoliopsida > Rosales > Rosaceae > Prunus > Prunus persica. The sequence goes on from NC_034010.1 coordinate 22,257,356, forward strand.
ATCCACTTTATGCTCTTCTTCATGAACCCATATACTGTCAGGTAATTGCTTTAGTCTCTTTCATCTGCAGAAGTATATGTTCTTTTTTTTCTTTTTTCTTTTTTCTTTTCATTTGGTTATTAGTTTGTCTAGTTGTTTATTTGTTTACTTATTGAAGGGTGGTTCATCACGGTGGGCTGCTCAAAGAATAAGGGCGGAAAATGAGGGCAAATTTGATGCAGTCCGGGCTGCAAAAGAAGGTCGTCCCATATTTTTCACAGGAGAGGTAGGCATAGGTTCCTTCCTCTTTTCAATGCCAAAAATCCGTAATGTTCACATCCAATTATATGAATTTATCAGACAGATAATTGATGATTTATTTATATGTTACATAAAGTATATATCTCATGGATAAAATAATCGTCAGCATGTGACGTATATAATATTTTGGGGAGTCATGAACTCAAGTGTATATACCCTGATGGAGAGGATATCTAGCCGTGCATACAATTTATGATTTATTTGCATGATGGTATAAAAGCTCATGCAGCTATAGACACTTGGATCAATCTTAGGGGTCGAATGAGGTGTATTGGGTAAGCAGAGTAGTCCCACAGCTATGTGTCATACAGAGCAAAATTGGAGTTGGCCCCTAGTATGTTGTTGCTTGCAGCTTTGACTACTACCTCACAAACACAACTGGGTTTTTTGCTGCTGCAGATGATCTTTCCATGGATGTTTGATGAGATTCATGCCTTAAGGAAATTCAAAGGTGCTGCTCATATATTGGCTGAGAAGAAGGATTGGCCTCCACTATATGACATCACTGCACTAAATAATAACAAGGTGTGCTGCCTTTATATGAAGTTAATCATCTTGAGTATCAACTGGCCATAAAATTTGCACAAGGAGATCTAAACCTTGCAGCCTATGATGTTTTCCATTTTGACCGTACACATATGTGAATTATCAGCAGTTTCGTCCGTTAATGTCTGAATTTACTTCTGTCAACATTGACAGGTACCTGTTGCAGCTGCTGTTTACTATGAAGACATGTTTGTAAACTTCAAGCTGGTCATGGAAACAGCATCTCAGATAGCCGGGATTCGGTTGTGGATAACTAACGAATTCATGCATTCTGGTCTGCGCGATGCAGGGAGCCAGGTTTTTGATCATTTGATGGGAATGTTAGACGGAAAGAAGCCTTTGTTCTAATTACCTTTCCAGTTCCTGCACTAGATCTGTATTGTCTTGATTTAATTTACCTTCATGTTCTTGATAATTCAGATTGGGGGCTTACAAAGTCTCTGCGGCAATTTCTCCATGTCTTGGAGATCAAATTGAGGCTTGTATATTGGTTTAGAAACTTTCTTTACCATAATATTTGATTTTTACCATAGAACTATAGTCAGTATCAGTATCATGTACTAATGTTAAGATATAGAACTATATATAATGATATAAAACTATGAACTATTATCATAGAATATCAAATTAAACATTGAGTTAGCAAAATTGTATATATCAATATAGTTAATGTGCATTTGGAGTAATTTTTTGGTGTGATGGCATTAACACTGATTCTCCCTTCGGACATATATGCACGGGCCTTGTAGCTCAAGTAGTTAAGAACAGTTATCCATATACTCGATGTCCAATTTCTGATATTATTTGTATATATATAAAACTATTACTTTAGATATTGATAAATAAATAAAAAATTTAAAAACTATTTGCTTTAGAAAAAATAAAAATAGAAAGATGAAACAAGAGGGCCCTGCTGACCGAGTCACTCACAAAATGCTTGGTATATACAAGAATGGTGTTAGCAACAACGCATGAGATGCTATTGGTCCAGGCATTTTCTCTTGGTTCTCTTTTGGTTGGTAAACTAAACAGTATATATCTCTAGTCATACTAAAACCAAAATTTTGTAGCAATTTGAACACGTGACGTATGTATATTTCCCAATATTACAGAAATACCTCATCCCATGAATCTTGTGGGTGAAGAGAAGAGAGAGAGAGAGAGAGAGAGAGAGAGAGAGAGAGAGCCATGCAAACGCATGCATTGATGATAACGATATGTACATTGAGGCACGTCACCTTTTCTCACTTGAAATTGCAGGTGAACAGAAGTAGTTGAGATGTAGTTGGCCCTCGCCTTTACCCTAGGATAAAAGATATGGAAGAGTACCAAAAACAGAAAAAAAGGGCCTCCCAATTTCAACCCTAAACAACAATTAATCTCTCTCTCTCTCTCTCTCTCTCTCCTTTTGGTTTCTTGTGTGTCTGCACGGACCAACTTCTTCTCACCTTCCACCACCTTAACTCTTTGAAAGCTTTATATACTTCTCCTATCAAACATTAATTCTCTCTTCCTTTCTCTTCATTCTCTAATTAATTAACACCTCAGATTAATTATGGAAGGTCATCAAGAGCCTAATTACCCACCCCCATTAACCCCATCATCCTTAATCTCATTGCCATTCTTGTTGCCACCCCAAAACCCTCTCTTCACACCCTCATCAGCATCAACAGCCCCATCCTCCTCCTCACAGCTGATCAGCCCTCCTCTTCTAGAACCTCAGCAGCATCAAGTCCTCCCAGACATTGATTGGGTCAGCCTTCTCTCTGGTTCTCCTGCAGCTGTGTTTGATGGGCAGGAGATTAATAATTATAAGCCACTGGTAGAAAATAATAATGTTGGTGCCTCTGCTGAGAATATTAATGAAGCTGATCGGGAAGGAAAGGGTGCAAATAGTAAAAGGAAAGGTGGGGGTAGGATGAGAAAACCAGCGAGCCGGCCTAGATTTGCTTTTCAGACCCGGAGTGCCGATGATATTCTTGATGATGGTTATCGCTGGAGAAAGTACGGACAGAAGGCCGTCAAGAACAACTTATATCCCAGGTTTGTTAATTCACTTTCTAACACTATTATATATATATATATATATATATATATATATATTTGTTACAATTTAGCACATCACCGAACAAAAGGAAGAGGAAAAAAAAATTTTAAAAAAAGATAGAGAGACACCAAAATGTGATGCTGTAAAACAAAATCATAAAGCAAACGTTAATTAGCTAGCTACTGACATCAAATTTGAGATAGAAACAAAACATTTATATATTCATATAATTTTTTTATTTATATACAAGCCATTTTAAGGGAGAATCGAAACTAGGACTTCGGGTGCAAGGTAAATGTTATTAACCACCTGAGCTATAAGCCCCTTGCTTATACATTCATATTTTCAGGAGATATTTAGTGATATACCCATTTCTAGCACTAATATTATAAATAAACTCTACACAATTGAATTTCTATAAACAAACCCAAAAAAAACCCAAAAGATGATAGCTGGCCTTATTGAATTTAATATTGATTATTAAATTACTTTGATGCCCTATTGAGTGTTTTGGGTATTTTTATGAGATTTTGGGGTTGGGCTTGTTTTAAGAAATTGATGGTAGTTTTGTAATTTATAAGAAGTTAAAAGCTTTTTTGTTATGTTGTAAATAGGCTTTGGGTGTGTTTCTAAAGTCTATTTCATATAGGGTATTTTTATAATTTGGGCCCCCATATTGGGTATAATAGTGAATTTCCCTATTTTCAGTTGCTCACTAATTTGTTATTTCCTCAGCCAGCTAATTTATACATTTCTCCATTCATATTTTTAGTTGCTCAACGAAGCAGTTCTACTTTTTCCTTAGCCAACAAGGAAACTAAATACATAAATACTGAGACTCGGATATTTAGTCCTAGAAATTTTGATCCAAAACTTCAAAAAATAAAAATTCGGATATATTTGGTCCTAATATTAATTATATATATACATTTACAAGTTTGCTATATGATCTATCTATCTCCAGCTTAATTAGTATTAGGGCATTGGGTTCAAAAAATTCTATGCTTTTCTCACTTTCAAACTTTCAAACATGGTCATATATGTAGGAGCTATTATCGGTGCACACATCACACATGCAATGTGAAAAAGCAGGTCCAGAGGCTATCTAAGGACACGAGCATTGTGGTGACAACATATGAAGGAACTCACAATCATCCCTGTGAGAAGTTGATGGAAACCCTAACCCCTCTTCTTAAGCAAATGCAGTTCCTCTCTAGGTTCTGATTCAAAATTAATTAGCTCGCTAGTACCAAAGGTTTAATTGCTATATGAACATACAGAATGCACAGTGCATGATCTTCTATCGGAAATTAATTTGTACTTATATATGTATTAACCTTATTAACTGTGGACTATCTGAGAAGGAAAAAGAAAAGAAATGTAAAGGTCAATATACCGAAATCAATATGTCAATTAAGCTCTTGTATGTTATTTGGTACCACTAATAAACTCCTCATTTGATTCTTGTATTCTAAATGACATGCTAATTTATCATCTGCCCACAGCCCAAAACGAAGTGGGCCAGTCTAGGCTTACCTGTGAATTTTGGTTCATCCTGAAGAATTAACTTATGGAGTCATTTTATATAGTGAGAGTTTTATCTAAGGCGCTTATATATGAGGTCATATTTCTTAACTATTGAATTAGATTAACTAATTTGATCCAATAGTTAAAATAATGTAGTTGGAAAAGAAAGAAGAAGGAAAATAAGTTCAAGAACACACAATGTTTCTATATGTATTTATGCATAATACTGATATATATGTAGAAGTACACAAACATCGCAGACGACTACAGTTGTCTCTGATTCAAAATTTAATTTAGACATGGCTCTTGATGGAAGAGCTATAGTTAGTTTGATCATCATAATACTTGGACCACAGCATGACCCCTCCATACTTGGGAGAACCTTTAATTGCTGGAAGCACTTTAGAAGTGAGATCAGCCACAGGAATGAAGCCACTTCCAGCAGCTGCAGGGGCAGCTGGTAGTCCTAGGAATATCTTGGTAGCTGGAGTATCTGAAATCCATTGCTTCCATGCATTTTCAAGGTTGCTAAGATCCCCAGAGGAGTATTGGCAAGGTGGGTTGTTGTAGAATTGGACCCAAACATTGTCAAAAAGGCCTGTCTTGAGGGCATCCCCAACCCAAGCATCTGGGAAAGGGCACTGGGGAGCTGCAGTTAAATAAACTTTCTTGCCTTGTTTACTATATGCAGAGAGGTATCTTGCAAGGTCATCCCAATGTAGGTTTGTTCCTCCTTCGATGTCGAAATCAATTCCATCCAAAACAGCGTCACCGAGTGGGCGAGATGTAGAACTACTTCCCCCCAAGAAATTGTTCCATAAGTAAGTAGCAACTTGCCTAGCATCCTCTTTAGAAGTGAGGTAGTAGCTCCCTGCTCCTCCTCCAATTGAAAGAATGACCTTGACCCCTTTTGCTTGGCATGATTTAATGTCAGAGCTCAAGCCAGTGCAGCCATTAGTGTAGGGATCACAGTGTCCAGCTAGGTTGATCATGGGGGTCTGGCCATTGCCAAAGGTTGGAAGAAAAGCTAAGTTCACAAACTCATAGTTGCCTGTGGCGCAAGTTTCCTCCAAGGTACCCTCGTTCCCATTTTGACCCCAGTAGATGGCAATGCCTGCAGCATCAGCTCCAAATTGTAGTGCTAGGCTTAAAGAAATGAGAAATGCCAGTGAAATTGCTAAATTTGGTGCCATTCTGCACTTGATTTTGCTTAGCTAGTAGCTGTAGTATTTTTTCTTGTTACTGCTTCCGTGTATTAGTGTTTAGAAAAACATGTACTTTTATAGGAGAAAATGAACCCCATTCTGATGGCAACATCCTGTGTTTTTGTGGAAGAAGTGCGTGCCTGAGAAGTCACTTCATTTCCCACCTGATTTCCTTTGTATCATATTACCAATTGTTGTGGATTAACGCACACGTTAGACCACATAAAACTCCTCGCACATTTGAGGCATCCTACATGTAGCATTTGTGGGTGTGTATGTCCTATTTATCACGAGTAATATTCGTTTGTCAGATTTGTTTTGCCAAACAAATACTTATGTTGCTAGATTGTGAATCTAAACCACATATTCTGACAAGAATTAACATGATCAATTATCCAAATTCATAGTCTAACTAAATACTTATGTTGCCAGATTGTGAATCTGAACCACACATTCTGACAAGAATTAACATGATCAATTATCCAAATTCACAATCTAACTAAATACTTATGTTGCCAGATTGTGAATCTGAACCACACATTCTAACAAGTATTAACACGATCAATGATCCAAATTCACAATCTGACTAGGTTGGCGAACATTCTTACAAGAGATCATTTCTCATTTTTTGTTCTCTTCTATATGTCTCATTGTGAATGGTGTAAGAGAGCATTTCCAATTTTTCGTTCTCTTCTATATGTCTCTTTGTGAATGGTGTAAGTATGTTGGGGATTAAACGCAGACGGGTACTTTGAAAACTAAAACGGATTTCCAGATCCTCAAATGTTGCCTTCCCTTCCCATACCTGTGACTCTATAGTTTAGTCTTTGGTAATGTTTTTCCTATTTTATGTCATTGGTGTTGTTTTTTTTCCTTTATTTTTTTGGTGATAATTTGGTGAGCTGGTTGATAAAATGAAGCAAGTAAATTTTAATTAAAAGTTGAAAATAGTGAAGATTGGTTAGCTAGCAAAGAAAACGAAATACCACTTTCACAAACGTGGAGATTATATGATAACTAATTTTCTCTTGAATACGGAATAAAACACACGATAGTATGTCCAAATAGAAAATCTTTATATTAAGTCAAATGCGGCCTTACCATGCATGTATGCTCCAATCCACCAAACAAACCAAATAGAAGAAACTCTCATCCTCTACGATTCTTCTTAAGGGATTCGAATATTCTTAAACATATGTCAAGGATGCTTTGATTGGATGGTTCCTATTTTTTTTTTTTTTTAAAGGATGTGTTGCAAGCATGGGCTTAGCCAAGTTGCTTAGAGCGAATGTGCTCCCACTCTGCACTCGAGTTCGAATTCCCCTCTCCGTAGTTTAGATTAGTTTATAGTATATTAGTACTTGTATAAAAAATAAATAAAAAAGAGGATGTGTTCCTATATGTTTACAAGAAATTTTGCCAAATAAAAATGTAAGATAGAAAAGAGGGAGATCTGGTTGGTGGAGCTTACCATGCAATTAAGGGTGCATTTGACCTAATACATAGCCATGATCCAATCTTAACCCTCAATCAAGTGCGGAATATATAATCCCAACACGTATATATATGATAATTTTCTTCACGTCAATCTCATTACATTTGTCACAATCCCACAAATCAAGTGTTGCAGCTCCTCTATATATAACCCAAATGAAATTTTCGATCTGAATACAAGGCTGCAAGTAGGCTTAAATCAATCTCTTGGTTTGTTCATCTTTAGTTTTCTTTGGTTTGTTCTTTCTTTTTGTTGGTTCATACGTCTTTGAAAATGGCGGGGTTGGTGGACAAGGCCAAGAACTTTGTGGCAGATAAGATAGCAAATGTGCCAAAGCCAGATGCAAGTCTCACAGACGTTGATTTCAAGAAGGTGAGTTTTGACTCTGCGGATTACATCGCCAAGGTGTCTGTCAACAATCCCTATTCACATCCTCTCCCCGTCTGTGAGGTCAAATACACCCTCAAAAGCGCTGGCAGGTTTCAATTCAACTCTTGTTTTTACATCTTTTTTCTTTTGTCACTCGTGATCTATTTGTGGCCATTTTAATCCTGCTGTTGGTTTTGAAGAACCTATAATTTTTGTGACCATGCTCGTTCAATGAATAAAAAAATGCCACGGTCCGGCTACAGATGAAACCATTTAAAAGTGTTTCGTTTTTTGAAATCAAGGAATGAGATAAAAATCAAATTTTCATTTTGAAATCAACAAATGATGAGATCAAAATCGAAACCCTTTTGAGATGTTTGAATGAGCTTCGATATAACAATCGCTTGATATTGATCATTTTTCTGATTTGTATGTATATATACATGTGAATTAGGGTCATTGCATCTGGGAACATGCCAGATCCTGGCTCAATAAAGTCAAGTGGCACTACTATGTTGGAGGTGCCTGTGAAGGTGCCACATAGCATAATTGTGACATTGGTAAGGGACGTTGCTAAGGATTGGGACATTGACTATGAGTTGGATTTGGGTCTCATCATTGACCTCCCTCTAGTTGGGAACCTTACCATACCTCTATCTAGGAAGGGCGAAATCAAGCTTCCCACCTTATCTGAAGCTATTTGGGGTTCAAAGGATGAAGCTTCAAAAGAGACTAAAAAGGAGATTCCAAAAGAGGCAACAAAGTAGAGGTAAAATCTAAAGAAGGGGAAAGGGAAAGTCGAATTATTTCTCTGTCATAAAATGTAAGAGTAAGTAGTTTATTTTAAAAATTAGAAAAGTGAAAGTCGAATTCTTATCGTGAATGTACGAACAATTTGGTTATGTTATACTGTTTGTGATGTTGCACAGTGTTTTCCCTCCTAATGGGATTGAAACGAACTTTATCTTTTATGAAAGATTAAAAGGAATTTTTATTCATCTTGTATCCCATAAGAAATGGTATATGATTTTACCATGTGGAGAAGCATTATGTCAATTGATTTTTTCGCTGCTTTGAATTAGAATTGGGAAGACTGTACTTAGTAGCAATGTATTATTCAAGTGGGATCGGGGTGGGTTTTTTTTTATTTTTATAAATACCCTTTATAAGAGTGGGATTCGAACTTTATACCTATTTTAATATTGAGAATAATTTAGAATTTTTTATAGTTGACTAATTATACTTCATTATTATTTATTTCAGCACATTCCTTTTTTACTTTTCTAACAATTAAAACTTATCTAAATTGATCAACTGTACGAGTTTTGACAATGAAAAAACAGTTGTAGTTTGAGTTGAAATTTAATTTCCTTTGTTCATACTTTAGTATATTGGATTGGGAGTAAATGGTTTTCATGCAACAGTGGAGCCATTCTATAACTGTTAGATCAAACTAATTAATTTAATCCAACGATTAATTAATTTGATTAAATAGTTAAAAGATAGAGCCTCATATGAAGGCTTAGATAAAGCTCCCACTATAGAATTCTATTACGCTAGTATATTTTGGGCTTTAGACATTTAAATCAAATCAAGATATAGGCCTAGGTCAAGCCCACATCAAAGTCCAATCCCATTTACTAATATTGGAGATGCTCTATTATTTTGGTGCTAATCATATTCAATATCAATACCTACAAACAATAAGAGAAAAATACTCCCTTCCTCCCATAATCTGCATTACATATGAGACCCGTCTTAAATTTTTACATTATCCCTAATTGTGTTTTCCTATTGGCAAGCAAAAGAAATAGTGTGTAGAAGTTAAATTCGACTCTTATCATAAGAAAAAATAATATGTAAATTAATTGGCTGAAAATCTTGTTCTAATACGGATTTAGCCAATGGGGTTACTGTTTTACCAAAATTATACACTCATTACAATCATGAAAAGAAAATCTAGCCACCACATGCGCCATGTGCAGTGCAGCACATCTGAGGTTACTACTAGTTACTTTGTTACAGTTCCATGATCATTTGGTTTCTTGAGCATCACACTTGAGTATGATTCTTCGAAAACCAACTTTTGTAGCTGTCCTTATGATACTTTAGTCTCAGCGAATAGTTTCCACTGAATTTTACATACACACAACAAAAATGTTTTCTCCGTCTCTAATCACTATTTTTAGAATTGTAAATTAACTGGATACCGTTCGAGTTTGAATCGAAATTCGCTCGTATGAGCTGTGTTCACTTAAGAAACAAGTCGAGCATAATGAGCTTCAGTACGTTGAGTTCATAAAGCTTGTGAGCAGCTTTAGTTCAAAGCATTCAGTATGTTTTCTTCTTTTTGAAGTTTATATCGGTTATGTATTGTTTTTAAACTGTTACATGTGTCCTTTAGTTTTAAAGTTAATTGTGATAATACTTTTTTTTTTAGAATAATCGAAAGTTTTTATTGATAAACAAAAAAAAGTACAAAGTAAATATGGTAAATTTTCTTCAATGATCAAATGTAACAATATGTTGAATTGATTTAGAGAAAATCATGTATAATTTAAAAATGACTAAAATTCCCGATTCAGCAACTAGAAGCACATATACTCACACATGCAATATAGATCTACCATGTAATGACAGAAACGACAAATCAATATCGAAAGGTAAAACTAAATAGAAATATCAATGTCTTCGTTAGCTAGAATTACCCTAATCAGACATCTATCTATACTTTTTTTAAGTTGAATAATTTGAATATTCTCTGCACTAACTCATACCATAATAGCGTGTGAGGGTTTCTAGTGTATATCTGATAATATTCAAATGGAAAATGCTAGGGAGACCAACTTTAAATACCAACTTGTGTACCAACTCTCTAATAGAGTGTGGGACCCATTGTATTGGTGGGCTCCACCTCTATTAGAGAGTTGGTACACAAGTTGGTATCTAAAGTTGGTCTCCCTAGCATGACCCTATTCAAATTATTCAACTAGGCCCCTTGTGACTCGTCCACTGCGACGAATAAAGGCACCCAATTTGGCGATGAGAATTGGACCCACCATCCAGTCAAATAAATAGAACTACACTGTCTCCACCGTTGAGATTGTCCGAACTTTTAAAGAAGACCCATCTCATCATCTTATCTCAACCCTTACTTTTAGTACAAATTTCATGTCAAGCATCATCCATCCATCACAGATATCTAAACACGGACGAACACACGAGCGGACACGTAAGATTGTCACTAGTCCTCCTGCCGACCTCCTCCCTGCCACGTGTCGCAAACCAACCTCGTCTAATATTTTACTCAATAATCCACTGGAGATTCACCTTCTATAAATATCTCCACAAATATCAGTCTCAAAAGCAAGCCTTGCAAGCCCGAAACCTAATCTAGTGTGTTGATCTCTTCGTTCGTATTAATATTTTGTTTTGCTGTTAGTTTGTTGTCGGAGTGTGCTGCGATTGAAAATGTCTGAGTTGTTGGAGAAAGCCAAGAACTTTGCGGCAGAGAAAGTGGGTCATGCAAAGAAGCCAGAGGCAGAAGTCACAGATGTTGATTACAAGACGCTGAGCTTAGGATCTGTTGAGTACCTTGCTAAAATCTCTGTGACCAATCCCTATGGAGTTGACCTCCCCATCTGTGATATCACTTACACCCTCAAGAGTGTTGGCAGGTTCCAATTCTCACTTTTTATTTTAACACTTTTGAGTTCAATTTTTATTTGTTTATTTTTGTTATAGATACTCTTTTGATCCATGTGTTTTACTTGAATTTTCTAATTTGGTTTTTGTGTTTTCAATTTCATCAATCTTGTCATACGTTTTCATTCTCATAACGTGTACATTTGGTGTTAGTTTTACTTTGTCGAAAGAGATTTCGAGTTCGAACCAATACACAATATTTGGATAAAAAAACAAAAAAGATTAGTTCTATGCCATGCTCATGGATATAAAGTGACTTGATTTGTATGTGTACGTGTGAATTTGTAGGGAGATTACATCTGGAACTGTTCCAGATCCTGGTTCAATAGAAGGAAAGGACATTACTGTGCTTGAGGTACTATTAAAGGTGCCACATAACATATTGTTGACCTTGGCAAAAGATATTGGAGCAGATTGGGACATTGATTATGAGCTGGATATAGGCCTCACCATTGACCTTCCTGTCTTTGGCAACTTCACCATACCACTTAACAAGAAGGGAGCGATCAAGCTTCCCAGCGTCTTCTGATCCATATGACCTTTGGGATTCTATGGGTTTGGTTATGTTCTGTAACTTTTCTTTTGTTGTTAATTTAAGTACATTAAGATATGGACTCTGTCTTTGCTCAGCACAGAGTGTTTTAAGTTTTTTTGGTTTTTTGTTTTCAGTTGGTTGTTATCTTCCACCTCTATCTATATGGGCAGAGGTTCGAAGTTGAGTATTTGTGTTAATCTTCCTTCCTCAATATTTTATAATAAAAAAAATATTTAAGTTTTTTAAAAATATTTTATATACCAGTGATATTGGAAGGGCTCTTAATAATTTAATTAAAAATATAATAAAAATCCTAATAAGTTTGAACAAAGCCAAAGTTGGGGAATTACAAAGCAGGAACAATAGCAATGAGGGGAAGGGGGTGATTAGGAGTATAAGCCTTATCAAAGTACTATATGCGTACTTTGATATTTAAAGTTAATGTCGATTATACTTTTTTAATGCTGATAATAGCTTCCTAAATATCAGTGTCTTCATTAGCTAGAGTGGCCCTAATCAGACATTGTTATAAATCTAGAGAAATTGGAGAGAATTGAGATAGAGAGAAACTGATCTCTTATTGAATATTTGTTCTTCACATATCTGTCTTACAAAGAGAAGGGGAAGGGGCTTATTTATAGGTAAGTAGAAGTGGGCTCCACCATATATATTTACAACAGACATCTATATATTATTGTTTTTTAGGGACTATCTATGCTAGAAAGGAAAAAGTTCTAGCCTCCTCTCTCTCAAAAAAAAAATAAAAAACTCTCTGAGTCCTTTTTATTTTGAGGGGGAGGAAGTCATTGTTCTTCCCCCCTTTCCGTTCTTCTTTTCTTCGCTTATCTTCTTCTCCCATTCTAAAAAACAGAAGGCTTCCACTATTTGTCTTATTTTATTATGATTTTCCTTTAATCATTACAGACGGTTGAGTTACGGTGTTGGATCTCTACTTGCGTTTCGCCGTTGGATTTCCACCACCATCCTTTTTGTGATTTTTTTTATATATTTGGAATAAGTCGCAAAGACTCTTTGAGTTTTCTCTGTAGTTTTCACATCTCCTTTTGTGAGAACTTTTCACCTTTCTTTTATGAGAGCTTTTCATATCTTCTTTATGAGAGTTTTATTTGTATTGTTATGATTTGATTTTTTCAAGTTTTATATCTTTTTCATTATTCTGAGTTTGCAATCTTAGTTGGAATGCTTATGCTAAAGTTTCTTCGATCATGCGTGATCGTTAGTAGAGGCGCACAAAATTGTCTTAATTTTGATGTTAAATTGCTCTGTTATTGTAATGGCCCTTTGTGGCTAGTAGCTTTTTTGGTTATTTATGAATGCAACCACAGAATTTCTTAACTAAAAGAAAAAAGAAAAGGAAAAAGCTTGGCAGGGAGCCCATCCTCCAAACAAATAGAGTTTTGACACTTGGGAAATTCCTTTTATTTGTTTTGAATTCCTTTTAACTTTATTTCTTTCGAAATTTTTTAAGTGTCAAAATCTAATTTATTGTAATGATGTTTTCTTTCTCAATTTTAAGGAGCCAATCCATGCTCTAGAAAAGAGCTGTAGTAATTTATGCTTTGAGAAGACACTGTAGGGGCTTTCGAAGGTGGATAGATTGGATTTAGGGAAGCTGAGTTGCAGTGTGATTTGGCAGTGGAAGCTGAGTTGGGATTGGAATTTGGACAAGAAGAAAGAGAAAGTTGCTGGAAGGACAACTTCGCCCTCAATATTGACAGAAAAATGGATGATATGTTTCAAATTTGACAATAGGGAGTAGATTGACAAAAAAAATTAGTTTGTATCCTTAATTGACTAAAAAAAGTTCAAATTGGAAAATCGAAAATTACTTGATAGTCCGGGACACAATTCGGCAATTTACTAATGAAATGATTGCATTACTAGCGTGTGTGAGGGTTTTGTATATATGATGGATATTCAAATTATTCAATTAGGCCCCTTGTGACTTATCCACTGCGACTATAAAGGCACCCAATTTTATTTTTTTTGGTCGGATAAAGGCACCGAATTTGACGATGAGAATTGGACCCACCATCCAGCCAATTAAATAGAACATCACTCTCCACCGTCAGATTGTCCAAAGTTAAAAAAAAGACCCATCCCATCTTATCTCAACCCTTACTTTTAGTACAAACTTTCATGTCAAGCATCATCAATCCATCACAGATCTCTAAACACGGAGGAAACACGAGCGGACACGTAAGTGCCGACCTCCTGCCACGTGGCGCAAACCCAGTGCACCCGCTACCTCCTCTGTATTTTACCCAATAAATCCATTGAAGATCCACCTCCTATAAATAGCTGCGAAAATATAAATCTCAGCAACAAGGCTGCAAGTGCTAAATCTAATCTAGTGTTGATCTCTTTGTTCGTATTAATATTTTGTTGTTGGTGTGTGCGCTCTGAAAATGTCTGAGTTGTTGGAAAAAGCCAAGAACTATGTGGCTGAGAAAGTGGGTCATGTGAAGAAGCCAGAGGCAGAAGTCACAGATGTGGATTTCAAGACGGTGAGCTTTGGATCTGTTGAGTACCTTGCAAAAATCTCTGTGACCAATCCCTATGGAGTTGACCTCCCCATCTGTGATATCACTTACAACCTCAAAAGTGTTGGCAGGTTCCAATTCTCACTTTCTAACACTTAGGGTTCAATTTTTATTTGTTTATTTTTGTTATAGATGCTCATTTGATCCCTGTGTTTTGCTTGAAATTTCTAATTTGATTTTTGTGTTTTCAATTTCGTCAATTTGGTCCCCTATTTTCATTTTCATAATGTGTAAGAATCAAGATTGTCAAACATCGAAATAGATTACGGTCAAATTAGGCAAAGGGATCCTGATTGTCAAATTCAAAGCATAGAGAACAGAATAAAAATTTGAACAGAACATACGATTGGTGTTGTGGTGTTGGTTTTACTTTGTTGGAAGATATCTCGAGTTCAAATGCGATCAATACACAATTTTTTGATTTAAAAAAAAAATAGATTAGTTTCTATGCCATGATCATATATATAAAGTGACTTGATTTGTATGTGTACATGTGAATTTGTAGGGAGATTGTATCTGGAACTGTACCAGATCCTGGTTCCATAGAAGGAAAGGACATTACTGTGCTTGAGGTACTATTAAAGGTGCCACATAACATATTGTTGACCTTGGCAAAAGATATTGGAGCAGATTGGGACATTGATTATGAGCTGGATATAGGCCTCACCATTGACCTTCCTGTCTTTGGCAACTTCACCATACCACTTAACAAGAAGGGAGCGATCAAGCTTCCCAGCCTCTTCTGATCCATATGACCTTTGAGATTCTATGGCTTTGGTTATATTCTGTAACTTTTCTTTTGTTGTTAATACAAGTACATTAAGAAATGGACTGTCTTTGCTCAGCAACCCCCTGTTTTTTGGGTGGGTGTAATTCAGTTGGTTGAGCTCTTTCACCTCTATCTATGTATGTATGCAGAAGTTCAAAATTCCCACACACCCATGGGTATTTGTGTAAACCCTCTCTCCAATCACTTGTACTAAAAAAATATATTGAATTTTTTTTTTAATGTTTATTTTATATACAAATGATATTGGGAAGGATAATTGAATCCAGGAGTTTGGTCATAGT
This sequence comes from Prunus persica, assembly GCF_000346465.2. Lineage (NCBI taxonomy): Eukaryota > Viridiplantae > Streptophyta > Magnoliopsida > Rosales > Rosaceae > Prunus > Prunus persica. Next base: position 22,272,720 of record NC_034010.1, read on the forward strand.
AAATATTCTTAGTTATTTAATTAAAAATATAATAAAACCGTAACAAGTTTGACCAAAGCCAAAGTTGGGGAATTACAAAAGCAGGAACAACAGGGGAAAGGGACGAGAAGGAATATAGTGGCCTTATTAAACAAGTAAAAGACCCAAAATATTGCTTCCACAACATGGTGAATCTACAGAACAAATTCTATTTTACCGGATGGAAATAAAAGGAACCCAGTTCTTTATTTATATTTTGGAGCTATATACAAGAAAGAGATGCAAGAAAAGGATCATGGTTGGCCATATATACATCAACCTAAGCTCTCCTTGTCCACGGGGAGCATAACAAATAAGCTCAAAGTTAATTACAAATTTACAAATATCTCTTCCTCTTCAATAGTGATGCAAAGAAGTGCAACTTTTGTTTCTTCTGCGTTTTCGAATACGTTTTGGAAAGTGTCACAGTTAGCGGGCAATGCCAAAAACTATGTAGTGAACCTGGCCAAGGGCTTTTTGGAACGGAGATTGTCTGAGATGAAGAAAAGATCTGCGTTTATTGTGGGCCTTCAATTTGAAAACCTAAACTTCGACTCCATAGAACTCGTTTTCAAGATCTCCGTGTACAACCCCTTCGAGTTTTATCTTCCCGTCAGTCGGGCCACTTTCAAATTAGAAAGCGGCGGCAGGTTTGATTCAAATTTCATACTATCGGTTGTTTAAAATAATGTGTTTATATCTCTCTCATCAAATGATTTTAGTCACGTAGTGATTGAAATAAGCATACCTATAACACTTTTGATCTCTTTCTGTGTTCGATAACATAACATGCTAAACTATTTGTCAAAAATTAACGTCTTTTCGTGAACATAAATGAATTTTGGATTGTATGATTATGCAAGCTCATTTGGAATATATTGATTGTTTTCTACCATATATGTGCATGTGAGTGGAGCAGCGAGGCTTTATCAGCGACGTTGAAAGAGCCTGCGTCACTGAAGCCGGGAGAAGAGTCCATTTTGTTGGTGTTGGCGAAGGTGCCATTCAGTATGCTCATGACCTTGGCAAAGGACATTTCTGAAGATGCAGATATTGACTATGAGATCGATTTCAACATCCAAATTAAGCTTCCTATCATTGGGGTCGTTTCCTTGCCAATACCTTGCCAACAACAGGGCCAGCTCAAGATTTCTGATCTGTTTACCAATTTGTTGGAGGAAATTAATTAATACTCTGTGATGCCTTGGAGAGGGAAAAAAATAAAATAAAGATCTCATTGGTTGGGATCCATAATAACCCAGAAGCTTAAGAAATACAAATTTACCATGACTATATTAATGATGAAATTAAACTTATCATATAAATCATGAGCCAAGAAGACCAAGGGATTCTTTTAGCTTGTGTAATGGATTTTGTGGATTCTTACCCAAATAAGACAGTTTATATGGGAAATGTGTATGGAGGGGAGAGTCAAAGACTCGTTTTAATGGTTCGGCTCTAAAATTACAAAGAGGGATCCTCTATAAATCCATAAGTACTGAATATTAAATAAATTTTTTAGAGCCCCATTATTTGGAAAAATATAAAAGCAAATGCAATGATTATTAAGCGGATCACTAAAAATTTGCGAACTCATCTCCTACCATATTTGCTTCACTAAACATCGAGTTAAGCCTACGTATATAGTCTGAAGATTGAAGAGCTCCTTACTTCAGCTTATATATGTTGAGTGTTGGCTAGTTATGCCACGTGTCCCAGTCACATTGGATTGGTACAAAATAAAAAAGTTTAAAATAATAGTCAGACGGGGATGTAGCTCAGATGGTAGAGCGCTCGCTTAGCATGCGAGAGGTACGGGGATCGATACCCCGCATCTCCACTTCCACTCCAATTCTTCCTTTATTTTTTGGTCCATTTGTATGAGTTTTTAGGAGACAAAGTCAAACAGTTCTTTGTTAAAACCAAAGGATTTATGACGTCAAATTTTATTGATTTTGCATAGTGGCTCTGTCACCTACCCGGAACATACAAAAATTTCTCATTTTCTTTCCTATAAATTAAAAAAACCATATATAAACTCCACCATCCAATTATTTATACTCTCAACGAACAAATCCATCTTATTTTATTAGTCCATGTGGGATTATACAATATTGTGCTCAACCCCATATGTCAACACTTACCGTTAATACATTTTCTTGTGGTGGCTGGCCAATTACAATTAGGACAATTTATTCAGTAATTACTAGACCAAAACCCTCTTTTTTTCTTATTAATAATATTTATTAATTAATTAAGCCCCTGTAAGACTTTCCTCCTCATGGCGGCTGTCAAAGTCTAAATAGAAAACCAACCAGAGATATTCCTCCTTCACACCTTCATGGCAGAACATTCAAAGTCACGGACACGTTAGTTCACAAAATTTTCCTCACTGCCTTTCACTTTTGGTTCTTTTGGTCACAACAAATAGAGAAAACATACAACATAAAAAAACTCATTTTTCATGTTCATAGTCTCTCAAGAACTCAAACATGGCTGATCACAAGGATCAACATCAGCAGCAGCAACCCCATGGCTCAAAGAGAGAAGAAGAAGAAGTCATAACAACATTTTCTCCCACGATATTTTCTCCCAAGTCATTTCCCAGGAGAAGAAGAATCAAATACTGTGGAATTGTCATTGCACTTGTTCTGCTCCAGATTGTAGTGCTTGGGGTGCTTTGCCTCACTGTCTTTCGCTTCAGGGATCCCAACGTCAAGCTGGCTGCAATTTCTGTCGAGAATTTCAGCCCGGCGCTTGGAACATCCACTGCCATCAACATGACACTGAGGGCAGAAATTAAGGTGAAGAATCAAAACTGGGGAAAGTTGAAATATGATGAGAGTGTTTTGGTTGTGTCACATGAGGGTTCTACAGTTGGAGAAGGAACAATTCCAAAAGGGTCTATTAAGATGAGGCACAGCAAGCAGGTGAGCGTTTCGGTGGAGGCAAAGCTTGATGGTATATCATCATCAAGCAGTGATATTAGTTCAGGGGTTTTGAATTTGAAGAGCTATGCCAAGCTGAGCGGGAAGGTGAGTATGGTGGGTCTGGTGAAGAAAAGAAGAAGTGGGGAAATGAATTGCAGTTTGACAATTAGTTTGGCCAGGCAGGCAATCCAGGACTTCCACTGCCAATGAAAATTCTGACTCGGAAGAGGAAGGAAACTTATTGCTTTCTTCTTCTTTTTAGTCTGGAATTTTTTTATTGACTTTACAGTTTTTATCTGGAGTCTCTCTGTTGTAGTTTTCTGTGATACTTGTGCTGATTATTGTATATGCCTTTATTTGTAAACATTTTTTGTACTTGAGTTTTAGCATGTTCAACCTAAACTAGCTGAATGAAATCTTCAATTTGTTTTTCCTTGCTTAATTTTCTTATGCAGAGGCAATGCAGAGATTAAACAACTGAATGAAATCTTTAGTAAGTTTTTAGTACAGTCTGACATACCAAACGAGCCCATTACTGCAATAATTTGGTGCTGCTTTTATTCATCTTTTAAAGATGGTTTGGTTTGCAGTGAGGAACCAAAATCCAAAACCACCATGGTTGAAACTTGAGAGAAAAAGTTAGAGACTTGCAGCAAGCAACAAAGACAACGAAATATCCTGATCTGACTTTTCAAAAATTGATGCAATTACTCCAGTGATGGATTCATTTTTCTTTCCCTAGACCCTTAAAAACTATGTTGCTTTCAAGGATTTAGTCAAGGGAAAGAACATGTATTGATATTCTTGAAAGTAGCTAGCTAGGTCCAGCAGAAGCTTCTTTGAATTTGATGGTAGATGTTTACGTGTTCTCATCTCTAGTCTCCACAACTAAGTCAACTACATTAGTTTGGAGCTTGATTTTTGTATATGCACTCAACACACGCAAACATGCATGCAAGTTTTTACACCCAACTTTAGTTATCTCTTTTTATTTCTATTGCTATGCTTTGTTTAAAATGGTTTTGGTGAAACTGATGGGAAAAGTCAGGCCCGCAAGATTCTAAAGGGCTTTGGCTAGGTTTGACATGCAACAACACTTGTGTTTTGTCCCATGGCTTTAAATTTGACAGGCCCAAAAGGTGGGAAGTTGGGAATTTGGACCGATCCTATATATGAAAGTTGGAATCCAATTCATAAATCACATAAAACAAGTGTGGAACGAGTGATTATTTGGTCGAAACATGCCATTCTTATATGGAATAACCAATATTCACCAATATTATAACACATAACATGTAATTTAATAACATTTCAATACGTATCATATAATAGTTTCTCACATATCACCGTCTCATAAAATCAAAATTAAATTAAATTAATTGTATTAGCTACACAGTGGGGATCACCATTTGTTTGCACTTGGTACCAGGCAAAGAGAAGAGGGTTAAAGAAACAATCGCCAAGCAATTAGTCACATAGTGGAAGTAGTAGGTAATGAGCAACATCTATCTTTTTTATACTTTACAAAGTAAAACCTAGTCAAAAAGAAGGTTAGGCCTTTTCCGTTATGAAGCCTCTTTATATTGTAGTAATGCTGGTAGATGAAATGTTATGATGCTAACTATAAATATAAATCTCGTCAAAACAAAAGGGTGCCGGGGAAAGAAAGGCTTCCTTCCTTCCATCCATTTATTTAATATAAATAAATGGAAGATGAGAAAGTAGTTAAAAGTTGGTGGCACACTAGGGAATAATTATACAAATTATAATAAAGGAGATTCATTATTATATCCAATACAAGAGTTCAAATTATAAAAAAATACTATATAAAATGGACTTTAGAAACACACCCAAATTTATTTACAATAATTTTCTGTTTTAGATGATAATGGTCAATTGCATGAAATAATTATATTTAGAATTTCATATGGTTTGTCTCACTCAAGTAGGCACCAGCACTACCATATTTGACAATCCTTAAAGAGACCTCCCGTCTGCATAAAATCAATCACTCTCAGAATTTATCATATTATTAGATCGGAATTTAATTAACTTACTCTAGTGCAGCAATTCAGTTCTTTCATATTTCATTCAATTATCCCTAAAACGATGCGTTTTGCATATCTACAATATCAATATAGAAAATATAAATAAAGACTCTTCATCACATCTAACAAGAGGGGGATTCAAACTTTGGTAAAAATGGGACGAGTTCAATACTTTAGCCAATTGGCCTAAATCCACATCTACCTTCGTAATTGTGTTGATGTACCTAAAAAAAGTCATTTGTTCAAATTTTATATGAATAATAAATCTGAAAAGAAAAAAAATTCATTGTTCAGAGTCTCAAATAGTAGCAGCTTCATACTACAATTATGTGTAAACTTTAGTGGAAGTCAATATTGAACAGCTTGAAATATTTTGGGTAGGCAAAAGGCACAACAATATGTGCCAACATTTTGTAGGAAACTCATACTTAGCCCATACATATACATACTCCCACTTCCCCCTAAACAAACACTATAAAAATACACTACATTCATTTACATATTAACACCAACTCTTCCAAAACCTCAGCTTTCCTTAACCCCTCTCTCCTCCCCATCTCTTCTCAACCCTCTAGCCATGGTGGAGAAGGAGCAGGTCAGACCACTAGCCCCCGCCGCCAACGGCCAGAGCAGCGACGCAGACGAGGCCGCCCTTCACTCAAAGAAATTTGGACTAAAAAAGTTCATCTACTGCTGTGGCGGCATAACAGCCTTGCTCTTAATCCTAGCCGTGGTGATCATAATTCTAGCGTTCACTGTGTTCCGCTTGAAGGAGCCAAAGATCAAAATGAACAAAGTCACAGTTACAAGGCTGGAGCTGATCAACGACAACACAACCCCAAAGCCAGGCTCCAACATATCGTTAACAGCCGATGTGTCGGTGAAAAATCCCAACGCGGCTTCGTTTAGGTACAACAACACCACCACCACTCTGTATTATCACGGCGTGGTGGTGGGGGAGGCTCATGGCTCGCCGGGCAAGGCTAAGGCCCGACGGACCATGAGAATGAATATAACTGTTGATGTCATAACTGATCGGCTCACATCAAATCCCAAGTGGGGGGCGGACGTGGGATCGGGGTTATTGACTATGAGTAGCTATTCTAGGATTCCAGGGAGGGTGAATATGTGGAATATTATCAAGAGACATGTGGTTGTGAAGATGAATTGTACCATGACCGTTAACATTTCCAGCCAGGCAATTCAAGAACAAAAATGCAAGAGGAAAGTTACCTCTAGGTTTGTAGTTTATTTATAAGGTTTTTATGTGGAGAAGAGTGAGTAGAATATACGGAGTATATGGATGTAAGCTTTTATAAATATGGTTATATGATACGTGTAGAATTGTACTTTAACTCAATGGTATATCATCACCAAAGAGTTTAAACGAACTCGATATAAAAGGCGAACACATTGACCTCACGGGAGAGTTGTTATTATATCGTTAGATTATTAAACATATAATATGATACATCATCCCTTTCATTAGTCTTTGTTTATTCTGATTTTCTTCAATATTGAATCACTCCACTCCAGCACTTTGCCGGTACTTATAGCCAATGCCCAGAAGTCAATAATGGATCATAAAATAAAATAGCGTATGTGTGATGACATGCTTATGTAAACAGCTCTCCTAAGGATATTTAAACAAATTAATAATTTTAGATTAGTTTGGATGCCAACGTTCCTTCAATGGCATTTGATTATTTCCAAGTGGTCTGGCTTTTGGGGGCCAAATCCAAATTCTTTGATCAAAGAAGATAGCGTTGATCAAAATATCACACGTATTGTATAAAAGAAAAACAATTCAAGTCGAAGCTCAGAGTATACAGAGCTCTTAGCTAGAAAGGAGAAAGATCTCGTCTACTTTCCCAACATAGCAAGTTCATGAACACTTCGTGATCTTTTAACATTCTAAATCTAGGGATTTTACTTCATTTTTGTTTTCAAAAATTAGTTTATAATTTAATGTATAATATTGAAAATTATCCACGTTATAACACATGTGGATTGATTATATGACATGACAATGTTTTTAAAATACACACAAGTCTCCTGCTTCATAATACTTAAACTTAGATGTATGAATGTCAATGAGGTTTAGTCCACTGAAAAATGACATTGAGTTGCAGACAAGTTTTGAACCTTGTTAGTGTAAACTCAGGCCATGTTTGGGATTGCTTTTTTTCGCCAAAAACCTGCTTTACTTTAAATTTAAGCAATTTAAGGTGTTTGGTAAAAATAAAATATCCCGATTATTTTAAAAGCAGTAGCCTTTTGACAGCAGCTTTTAAAAGCAGGCTTTGGGTTGCTTTTCAGAGCTGCTTTCAAAAAAAGTAGAGATGAACATTTAATGAATTTTTTTAATTCCCAAAATACCATAATTCATTTTTAAAAATGACACTACCTCCACTTCCACATCCAACTCCATCACTTGAACCACCACATTCACTACCTCCACAACCACCGCCACTGCCACTATTACCACCATCACCACCACCACATCCTTCTCCTCCTCATCCTTCACCACCACCACTACCACAACCACCACCTCCACCACCACCACCACCTCTTCCACCTCCACAACCACTGCCACCACTACCACCACCACCACCACCACCACCACCACCACATCCTTCTCCTCCTCATCCTCCGCCATCACCACCACAACCATCTCCTCCTCCAAAACCTCCACACATCCACCACCACCTCCTCCACCACCTCCACCACCACCACCACCACTACTAGCACTACCACCACAACCATCTCCTCCTCCAAAACCTCCACACATCCACCACCACCTCCACAACCAACACCACAACCACCACCATGCTGCCACTACCACCACCACCTCCACAACCTTCATCCCCACCTCCACCACTACCACAACCACCAACTCCACCTTCATCACCACCACCACCTCCACTCCATCAGTACCACTACCACCACATGATTAGTACATAATACTTTTAACATCATGTATGTTTTAGTCATTATTCACAGTTACAACAATTTTATATTAAAATTTAACAAATAATTTTGACACTGCTTTTTGTACTGACAGCACTTTAAAAATATTGTTTACCAAACATAGAGCTGCTTATTTTACAGCTAATTATTTTCAAAGCACATCAAAAGTAACTTTTTAAAAAAATGACAGCAATCCCAAACTAGGACTTAAATTTAGACATTTAAACTGAGAGATCTGAATACCAACCATACTGTACTAATAGCTTTATTTTTCATTTCTTAACTTAAAGAAAAATGAAAGCCCAAGCCCAACTCAAAACCCATAAACCATGCAAATACAAACAAAATCAAATCCTAATAGTCGTTCTACCCACCACCCAAAAAAAATGAAGGAAAAAAACAAGAGAAAATTTTAGTTGTAACATGGATAACGCGATTTTCTTATTCCGAACAATAATGTTATGTCACACAAAACTGTAATCACTGCATATGAATAGCAAAATTGTGATATTCCTTAAGTTTTCCTTGAAAATTAGGGTGATAATCACTACCACTCGCTCACCACTCACATTTTCCCACCAATTTAATGCTGTCTCTGGTGTGAGTATTAAATGCAGCAGCTGGAGCACCCACCCACCTTCTCTCCTCTCACCCCCCAAAAAAAAATCACCCAACTCCCAATGGCTAAAACCCCCCTTCCTCCTCCCCTCCTCTTCCAATGTCGTCCGCCCCAAACCCCACCCACCCCTCCACCCAAAATTACCTAACTACCCTCGGACTCGGCTACGGCATCGCCATTGCGCTCGGCTTCCTCGTCCTCTTCTCCACTCTCCTCCTGGCTTCCTACATCTGCTGCCGCGTCTCCCGCCACCACCACCACCCGCCTCCCAACCCGAACCGGAACCCGAACAACTCCGACGGCGTCATCCTCCCCCGAATCATCTTCGTCGCCGAGGACGACAACGACCAGCAGCAGCAAGACGATGAGAACGCCGTCGTCGGGATCCACCAGAGCGTCATCAACTCCTACCCCAAGTTCCCCTTCTCCAAGGAAGTGGCGGCCGCCGATTCGTCCACGTGCTCCATCTGCTTGTGCGACTACAAGGACGCCGAGATGCTCCGGATGATGCCCGAGTGCAGGCACTACTTTCACCTGATGTGCCTCGACGCGTGGCTCAAGCTCAACGGGTCGTGCCCGGTTTGCCGGAACTCTCCGTTGCCGACGCCCCTGTCGACTCCGTTGCAGGAGGTCGTGCCTTTGTCTCAGTACCCGGCCGATCGGAGATGGAGGAGGTGACTGATTGTCCTGATTGACTGATATCTTCTTTGGTTTTTATCCTTTTATTTTTTATTTTTAGTTTGTTTGTTTTGGGTTTAGGGTTTTCTGTTTTCTATTGGTGGTGTTGGTTTGGGAATTGGGAAATGTAAATTTGGTCTTTTCTTCTTCTTCTTCTTCGGGTACTGATTTTGTGATATTAGTGAAGTGGATTATGCACAAACAACTTGTGTCTCATGGAATTTGATTAATGTTAATTACTTTGATTTGGGTGATGATAAAGTTTTGGAATTCATTTTTAATCATCTACATACATGGTTGCCAACTTGCCATGGAGACCCTTGTGAATTTTGTTTGTCATTCACTTAAAGCTTCTTGTGTGTTTTTCTTTCTTGCTTGGTACCTAATCATGTTGAGTACTTGAAAAAACCAATCTAACAGTAAATCTGGTACCAATTCTTTCTTCAATCACAAGGGTCATAGGGTTAGGGTTGCTTGTGCTTCAATTCAGCTTTCCGTAAGATATTTGCTATTTTTTCTCGAAAGGGGGGGACTTGGAGCTTTGAAAAAAAGTCAAATTTAACTATGCAAGCATTGTGCAGCAACAGTGTAGCACGTGTTTGTTCAGTGTTGCGGCTGATCCTCTAGATGTCTCTTAATCACACTGCACAATAACATAATTACCACATTTCTAATGTTTGATTAATTCACCCTTCACTTTTTTTTTTCTTAAATTTGAAGGAAAAGGAATTAAAAAAGGTGAGGATAAAGAAGAACTGATCCCCATATTCTTAATAAAACAAGAAATCAATCCTTCTCAATGACTTTTGCATTCTGATAAAGTGCTCATGAAAATCTGCCCAATAAGCTCTTCGATCAAATAAAACAAATGCAACCTTTGGACTCTGATCTCAAAGCTTCCAATCTCTATGCACCCTTTAGATTTGAATTGTTGCTGAAAATCATTGGGGTTATGTTTGGTTAGCGCTTATTTCGAAAGCTGCTTTTCTTTTCTGTAGCAGCATACAAATTCCAGCTTTTCATCTCAGTGTGAAAGATATGGGGAAACCAAATGTTTTTAATAAGTTAGGAACATGGAGAGGAGGAGTTCGCAGCTCGATCTTTGTATTAAGTATCTTTGCTCTTCTCATCTCTCTTGGTACTTTGTCCAAATTCAACTCTCTCGGATCATTTCATGTCACTGATACTCTCTGCAATTATGTAAACCCTGAGAGCCAAAGCAGGCCAGACAGCCATGTGAGAAGAACTCTTGAAACTGTTATTCAGAAAATCCAACAAGAGCTCGACAAGTTCAGAGATTCAGAACCAGAGCCGTCTTCATCGAAACATGTACTGAAATACAATTCCTTTCTTGCTGATATTTTGGGGCATATTGAGTCAGTGCGGACATCTCTGTCACAGAATGAAGAGACTCATGAGCTGAACAGTGGTGCCAAAGACATCCATCCTCTCTTAAAACCGAAGCAGCAGTCCGATGAGCCTGCAGATTACTTTCTGATCGAGGAGATTCGAAAGTATGTCAAGATCAAGCCGAATAGATTAGGAAAGCAGAATTTCATGGGAGCCAATGGAACTTTCACCAGTATTGGCCATGCTTGCTTTGCTATGAAGAAAGAGCTTGAAGAATACATGGACTATGACATTGGTGAAATCTGCAATGATGATTGGAGGCTGGCTCAGAAGCTAATGGTTCATGGATGTGATCCACTTCCAAGGAGGAGGTGCTTTTCCAGGGCCCCAAAGCTATACAGCAAGCCATTTCCAATTCATGAGTCCATGTGGAAGCTCCCTGATAATCGAAATGTCCGGTGGAGCAACTACAGGTGCAAAAACTTTACTTGCTTGGCAAGCAACAAGACTCAAAAGGGGTTCTTCAAATGTGCAGATTGCTTCAATCTTCAAGACCATGAAAAGCCCAGATGGATCAAACCAGCATATCTAGACACCAATTCAAATGTGACTGCAGATTTCCTCATCCCTGAAGTGCTTAACATCAAGCCTGGAGAGATCAGAATTGGACTGGATTTTAGTGTAGGAACTGGGACTTTTGCAGCCAGGATGAGGGAATTCAATGTCACTATTGTCTCAGCAACTATCAATCTTGGGGCACCTTTCAATGAAATGATAGCTCTTCGTGGACTCGTCCCACTTTACTTGACGATCAATCAACGGGTGCCATTTTTCGATAACACTCTGGATTTGATCCACACAACAAGATTTCTAGATGGTTGGATTGATTTTGTGCTGCTGGACTTTGTTTTGTATGATTGGGACAGAGCTCTGAGGCCTGGGGGTTTCTTGTGGGTTGACAGCTTCTTCTGTTTGAAGGAGGATTTGAGTGATTATTTGGAAGCCCTTAGGATGCTGAGATATAAGAAGCACAAATGGGTTGTTGTTCCAAAGCTTGATAAAGATGATAAAGAGGTTTTCTTTTCTGCTCTATTAGAAAAGCCGGGTAGACCTTTCCGGTAATCTTAGATTTGATCTTAATTATGTCTGCTAATCACATAATTGATCTTATGTCTGATAATCTTTATTGTGTTTACATGAACTTAAAATTTTGAATATGATTTCATTTCCAGTTAGATGAGGTTCAATGTGAATGTGATGTGTATGCTTAGTTTTTTCTGCCACAAGGGAAAAGTTTCAGCAGAGTCCATTTTTTCTTGTCAAAAAAATAATAATGACCAGAAATTAGAGGAGTTCACACGGCCATTTTGCATTGTAAGAGCTGTTTGTCAATTTCAGTCATCAATTTTCCCATTTTTCCTTGCTGCAGATAAGGGTCCACAAATGTCAAGTCGAAGAAAAAGACACTAATATTAGGTATATTGTTTTGCGGACCAGTAGCATGAAACTTGTAGATGTAGCGGTTGCCCAACTTCAAATCTATTCAAAATGTTAGGATTAGTAGCTTATATTTTCTAGTCGTTGATAAACATGAGACTCGTAATGCATCAACGCATGGGTGACTCTCTAGTCAAATTCTTGCCAAAAACATGAAGCCAAAATAAAAAATAAGAGAGCCTGCATCTTGAAGGGTCCTGTGACATGAGGGCAGGAAGAGTCTTTGTGATCCACGGGCTTCAGGCCCCTCATTTGATAATTGTTTGCAAATCAAATAGCTGCAATTTTTTTTCTCTTGCCAAATAAATACTACTGCATGATAAAGAATGGACATCTATCATCATTTTCATTTCAAGGGTAAAATCTTGATTGATTGTGACTCAAATGTCGACAGTCGATGCACATTCTTTTTAACGGACTCGGATTGCTGTCCAGTGGGCCGACTGGCCCAGAGCTCTACCAGAAACTGGCGTATTCCGCCAACCAGAAAGATTCCAAGGTCCCATGCCCAAGAAAAGATAAAGAAGAAAGATTCAAAAGCTGCATTAACAGCTTAAAAGTGTAAAAACCCTCTTGTAAAGTTTAATAAATTACAAACAATTATCTTTCATCTGGAGAGTTAATTTGTACTCGAATCAAGGTAAAATAATAGCTAACAAAATACTTTAGAAAGTTGAAACTTTACAACTTTCCTATTTTAGTGCTTAAAAGTAAGCCTAAAAGCTCTGAGTTATGATGCCGACTCATGCCAATTTTATTTACCGTGCAAATTTGGCATCTTTTTTTTTTCCATCCTAGATCTTAGGTTTTGTCTGAAGCGGAAAATAATAGCTCTCAATTATTAAGGAAAATAAATACCACTTCAAGAAATAGTGGCGACTTTGACAAAAAATCAAAAGAAAAACGAAATAGTGGCAAGTCATGCTAAAACAAATTACTCAGACATATTTTCGGTGAGAATTCAATTCACGAGCTTTCAATGCCTAAATTATAGACTTTTTTGAAGTAGAAAAAACCTCTTGTTCATGTGTAAAACCTACCAACTGTTCATACAATTAATTTTTGTTCTACTTAATTTCGTTATAAACTTGACAAAGTTTTAAAATTTAAATTGATCCCTAAAACCATCCCCATCACAAAACAAAAAAAATGAAGGGAAGTAAACAACATCTGAATCTATCTCTAATTCTCTCCATCACACACACATTACGTGGAGCCCTCTAAGAAAAGTGGACCCCACAACCCACCCACGAAAAAAAGTCACCCGACCGTCCAAACCACTCATGTCTTGATTGCTCCGCGCCACGTGGTTCGCAACCTTTCAAACCCAAGTCGGTCACTTTACCATTTCAAATTTTACCGGACCAACTGGCTCAGGACCCGAACCGCAAGGCTCGAGCAAATCAACAAAATCAACGGCCCAGATCTAGTCTCGTGTCCCGCAACCTTATATAGCTCGCTCTTATCCCAACCCCAAAACCCTACTTTACTCTCTGTTATTAGTTCGGTCACTCATCTGAAAGTTTCGGGAGATTTCATTTTCATTTATATTTTTGTTTTTGGGGTTTCGGAGATCATGGCTGACCAGTCGGAGAGTGCCGGTTCGACGGTGGAGCACGAGAAGTCACTGATGGAGAAGATCAGCGAGAAGATCCACGATCATAACTCGTCGTCTTCGTCGTCATCTGACTCGGATAACGAGAAACCGGAGTCGCCCAAGTCTGAGAAGCCCAAGGTTTTCAGGATTTTCGGGAGGGAGAAACCAGTTCACCATGTTTTCGGTGGAGGAAAGCGTACGGACATCCATTCTCTCTCTATGAAGTTTTTTATTTATTTTATTTTATTTGAAACTAAGAATCATATCTTTTAGAAAAAAAAAAATTTGAACATTGTCTTTTGAAAGAAGTGAAACGAGTATACCAGTTTGATTTGTGTGTGGATTGTGTAGGTTGTAGGTTGATCTGAGATCGTGATTATTTTTCTTGGTTAGATGCTTTTATGCTTTGTTTGGGTGCTGATAAAATTTCTGAACTTGTGGGTTTGATTTCTTATTTCTTCTATTGTTGTGTTCGGATGCTAGGAAACTGTAGAAAAAAAAATATATGGGCAGGAAGATGCGAACGTTTGTGTTTTTCGAGTAGAAATATAGAGTAACTTAGTTCCTTTTTCTTCTTATATATCTTCTTTTGCAATGGTTCCGATCTTCTTAGTTGATCTGTTAAAACACCTCATTTACTTTGATATTTGGATCTTCAATGCCGTTTGGTAACTCGGATGCTCTGTCTTTAGTTATCACATTAGAGTTCAGACTTCAGATTTTGACATTTCTGAAATGTTGCAGCTGCTGATGTGTTCTTGTGGAGAAACAAGAAGGTTTCAGCTGGTGTTCTTGGTGGAGCCACTGCAGTCTGGGTCCTTTTTGAGTTGCTTGAGTACCACCTACTTACTCTTGTTGGCCACATTTTGATTGGTACCCTTGCGGTCTTGTTCCTCTGGTCCAATGCTCATTCTTTTATCCACAAGTAAGATACTTGGTTTTTCCATTCATGGTTTCATCTTCTGGGTGCTTGCATAGGATCTGAATATAATTTATGGTTCTGTTTCGATCTTTGCCTTTTAAGTTAATAAATTTGCTTTTGTAGGACTCCACCTCGCATCCCAGAAGTTCATCTTCCTGAGGAACCATTCCTGCAGGTTGCTTCTGAGCTGAGACTTCAAATCAACTGGGCTTTTGCGGTCCTTCATGATATTGCATCTGGCAGAGAATTGAAGAAATTCCTGATCGTATGTAGAATTGATCTCTATAACTCTTTTTGATAAGCTTTTCAATCAGTGTATGGTGACTAGATTGGTTATTTAATGGGTTTAAAGTTTAAACAGCTTAATGTGCCTAGTTTATTGTCTCATCAGGATTACTAGTTTTTAGAACTTGTTGCTATGCTATAATTCTTATACATAAACTTAATTTTTTAAGTTTGCTCTGATAATGTATTGTCGATTTCAGGTTATTGCTGGCTTGTGGGTTCTTTCAATTGTGGGGACTTGGTGCAATTTCTTGACCTTGTTTTACATATGTAAGGACTATGGAAAACTTGTGTTGTGTGCACAAATTTGTTTCATTTATTATTGTACTGATTTTAATAATCCTCATTTTGTAAAACAGCTTTTGTTTTGCTGCACACGGTGCCTGTCATTTATGAGAAGTATGAAGACAAGATAGACCCATTTGCAGAGAAGGCAACTATTGAATTCAAAAAGCACTATGCAGTGTTTGATGCCAAGGTTCTCAGTAAGATTCCGCAGGGGCTGAAAAACAAGAGGTCTTAGAAAGTCTGAAGTGTTTTGTTGTGCTTTAAAAGCTCTAGGTTTTGTAGTTGAGCTTCCCATGCTGTTCAAGTGTTTGGGTTTTGTTATTCAAATGACTTTATGTGGTCTTAGTTTCCAGATTTAGGTTTGTGATGTGCTTATACGTAATCATGGGAAGCCTTTAAACAGCACATTAGCCATACGTTTATTTTGACAACTTTATGCTATCCAATTCTGTCTTGTACATGGGTTGTCGCTTATATGAACAGTTATGGTGGATGTTATTTCATGCTGCTTCTCCTTTTGGTTGCGAGCATGATATTTTGGTGCTTAAGTTTTATGAAAGTTTAGCATTGTGTCCCAAACATACCTAAATTAAATCAGGTGGCTGTGGCGTGCTTTGATATATTGCTAGTGTTTCAACTTTATTCCTTATATGAATTGATTACCTAAATTAAATCAGGTGGCTGTGGCGTGCTTTGATATATTGCTAGTGTTTCAAGTTTATTCCTTATATGAATTGATTATCTATTTGCATTTGGTTTAGATTTTTGGGCATTTGGTTTAGATTTTTGGACATCTAGTTAGGCACTTTGAAATGTGGCATAAGCACGTGAGCTTGACATGTTTCTGGCAATGGAAATGTTATTCTTCGTTGAGTATCGTGTAACGTTTGCTCTAAACTCATCCTCTCATTCTGATTATAATTCAATGTTGATAGGATTTTAGATTTTGTAATGCGATTCTTCAACTCAAATTTGTTGAATTTGTTTGGTTTGACCTTAAAAATGACCCGAATGTTAGTGTATAGGTTCAATCCTATCAAACAGAATTATGGAATTGGTTAGGGTTAATTTGAGAGTGATTCCGGATATGACAAAAATCACTTTTCATGTACTTGTACATATGATCACTTTAAATGGGTGCGGGAGTTACATTCAACATGCCATCAAGGAACGTAACTCTGCTGCTGATATGCTTGCTTTTATTGGGATCTCAGAGAATTTTTTTATTTGGTCGAAATCTCTACTCGTCTCCATATTTGGGACTCTACCCCGGCTGCTGTGAGACAATTAATGTTTAATGATTTGTGTAGGGTTTTCTACCCTTAAATAAGTTGCTGTTTAGTGTTTGTGTTGGGCTTCAGCCCTCCTTGTTACCCAAAAAAAAAAAAAGGAACTTCGAATGGATTGTACATTGTGAGCCAATATTTTCTCAATATATGTATATGGTTTAACGTCCAAACAAAGATTTCAGCCGGTACCAAAGATTTCAGACGGTACCGAAATTCTCAATAGGCTCAGAGGGACATGAAGGAAGACAGGAGATTCAAGTTGGGTTGAAGAATACAGAGTTCTGAGCAAATCTTTCTCACTGTTGCATCGATTTCACAAATTTTCCCACTGTTGCAATTATGCTGGGCATCCACGCCTCACATTCGTTTTACAACTTTCCACTTGTTTAACTGGCTTGTAAATTAAATTATCAGACAACCATGCACGAAGTCATTTGAGTGAAAGAATTAATTGAACAAGATTGCTGGGCTACAAAATCAAACAATGATCTATACCTTTGATTAATTACAACATACAACGAATCTTCTTCAGTATCTTGGAAGGAGTCTTGAGGCATAAGGATTGCTTTCCGCCGATGTGAGAGGGACTGTTGAGAATTCCGAATCAGAATGCTCCGACCGAAAGTTACTGCGGAAAGGTAAGGGGCTTGTATTTTGGATTGGCGATAAGTTGAGTCTTGAGAAACCCGACTCAGTACCACTGGTGGAAGTCCTATGGTCAGGTTCCATCGGAACGGCTTGTGCAGAGGTTGGAGTCTTGTGTGAATCTTCTTGAGATCTGCCGGAATCGTCTGCAGACTCCCTTCTCTCCCTTTCTTCAGTTTCTTTGAGCAGAAAATCAACCCACAGATCTGCAAAGGACTGAACATAGCAGAGAACAAAGTTAATGGATGCAACTCCATTAAGTAAATGCGGACCTAACACATTGATAAAGAAAAGGCACTCGGAACACTTTTCAGGGCAGCTTATTGGTTGGAAATTAAGAGGAAAAACAAATCATGTTTTAACAAATAGAAGCACGCAGGAGCTAAATGTAGAACGACACATCGGAAAAAACCACCAAATTAAAGTACAGCAAATACGGAACAAATTAAAATACCCAATGCGATTTGAAAAAACACTAGTTGGAAATCAAAGTATACCACCAAATAATCTTTTAATTGAAAGGAGAAAAGAATGGTACATGGTTCTCAGATGCCGCATTTGCAGATGCTCCAGCTGAACCGCCGCCCAAAATGCCACCAACGAGGCGGCCAGGCAGACCAAAAACTCCACGAACAACACCTTTACCTGCACCTTGAGAGACGCCTATTCTCTGCTTGTCTTCATCGGAGAATCCCAGCATGCGAGCCATAAGATCCAGTACCTGGACAGCAGCAGCAGAAAAACTACATGAGCCTGGCCATATTAAAAACTAAACCAATTGTCATGGATCAGTACTGCACAAGGCTGGATAGGGGTGGGACTTGACAAGCCAGAACTAATAAGTTCTTGCATAAAGCAAACATGACAAATTCTTGCATCAGTAGCCCCATCATGAAGCTAGTCTAGTATCATGAAAAAATTTCATACCTCTTTACTGTAATTTCTCTGAAAGTAGGTCACCAGTAACTTGATCACAATGCGTCTGTGACAAAAACCAATCATCATTAACATTGCAATGCACTCTTTCAATAAAACAGCATTATTATTAATAAAATATTGTAAATAAATTCAACCAAGAATTCTCTCCAACAAGGTAGATACAGCACTTCTGTAAAACAAAAGAAGAGAGCTGCCAAACACTCCAGACACAAAGCCATAACCCATAACTGAATTTTGAAGGCAATGTCAATACTCCATATACCTAAAACCCGATAGAAGGCCAGGAAAAACAGACCAACCTGTCAACAAGATAATCTGAATCTATTGACATCCTATTAAGCCTGGTCATGCTCTGTTCAACAGCTCGCCGTAACTTTGCATTGTCTTCCTCCAGTTTGTTTACTCGGTTTTTCCAGTCTACTACTATCTTCTCAGCTTGAGAAAGCTTGGACAAGATTTCTTCCTTTTCCCTCTTTGATGCTTCTGCCTGATGATCAGCATCCTGGTAAAATCATAGAACATTTTGACTCCGATTATTTTGTGTGTTAGTACTAGAGAAGACCATCAGAACATACAGATCTTAAATTCATTAAGTGATGCAACTTTATATAAAATAAGTAATTATCTTCTTGTTCTTCCTATCTCTCCCCTCAACTAACAAAGGAAGGAACATGATTTGCATGATCACAATTATGGGGCACCAGTGTAATAAATGCATTGCAGGTAATATTATATAGCACCACAAGCAGATTAAAAATTGCATAATATAACAGAATCGTATTCTGACAATGCAAAGGAAAAGGAAGAGAACATACTTGCAAGAGCTGATAAAGTTTAGCCAACTCTTCCCTTGCCCGTGCCAAATCTCCTTCCAAATGTTCCTATACAGAAAATGAAACTTGCATAAGAAACAAATAAAAATTCTGAGGACTCATAATTCAACACAAAACATTTCATGTGCCTTCCCATATAGACAGACAACAAAATTTGAATTTCATTACCTTAGCTTCAATTTCAGCATAGTATTGACCAAGAGCAGTTTGAAGATTCAAAAGTTCAACATTTTTGGCATCTATTGTGTTCATACAGCTTTCAAGTCTTTTATTCAGATCATCAATAAGTTCCTTTGATTTCTGAAATTCGTTATTGTTGATCATCTTCACTTCATCCTGTTTTGCAATCGCCTGCTTCAGAGCTTTCTCCAAATGTAATATTTGAGCTCTTCGATATTCGTTACTTTCTCGAAGTTCCTCAATGACTTTGCTGTCTTCATCCATTTTTTCAGACTCTTCAGATTCCTGCACGAAGTATAAGCCAAAAGAAAAAATCCTCGTCAATAATTTTCCATGACATTTTCACTTGGTATATACAGGATGACAAATCCACCAAGAATGTTTCCCGTGCAATATAAAACGGTACTCATAAATAATACGAACAAAATAAAGAGTTCCATATCCAAACTACCAAAATTATCTGTACACAGTAAATAAAACCAAACTTACACACAGAAGTATACTCACAAAATAATGAAAATGAAAGAAAACATTTATGAAGAATAAAATAATAAAATAAGTACAGAGACTCTATGAACAAGAGTTACAACTTTAAACCTCGAACAAAGATCATCAATACAAAATCAAACAACTATGTTATCTAATTGTGAAATTATGTACCTCACAGCAGCTCCCCAATTTAGTAAAATTACACTTAACAAACAGGCACTAGTTGCTGGGGACACTAAATCCCCAAGGATGCCCAAAGCCTATCCAAAGAGTTCTCTCATTCCCACTATAATTCTGAAAATTCTATTATTCCTCCACAACCAAATCACCCAAAAAACAGCTAACAGAGTAGACAAGATCAAAACAGTGGACATATAATATTTCCAGGAGAAACCTTTGGAAGTAAGATATGGAGTGTCAAAATTCATGTCTAGCAGAACAAATCAAACTTCACTTGAAAAAGAGAAAAGGTCCATGCATCACAAAAGTCAACAAATATCATATAACTTATTACTGCACCATGCAGTAATTCAATTTTCTGCTAAGGCAGTTCACAGCTACTATCATGTGGACTAGGAAAAATACATTGTCCTCTACAATTTAAACAATGAGTGTGCAATAGAAAGGATAATCCACTGAACAATATCCTCAGTCTAATAACATCAACAACAGATTCAAATGGAAAGTTTAAAACGTGAAAAGTTTGATGCCACTCAAATTTTGAATGCAAAATGTCATGCACGACAATGCAAATAATGGATATTTTCAAGACATATAACCTTTTCTAACAAATGCTGTTTAAGGCGGGACAACTCTTGCAAGGCTTTGTCCCTTTCAAGGCGCATTTCCTTCAAATCTTTATCAAACTTTTGTAACGATTTCTCCATTTCTTCCTTTCCAGGAAAACTTTCTGAAGAATCTACCGGCTGCACAGAATGTTAAAAAAATACTAATTTAAGTTAAAGAACTGGGTATCATAATATCAACCACCGAGTTATGTCCAGCACGCAAAAACATGACTAGTACAGTAAAGACAGACACACACGCACTTCCCCCACCCACACCTCCCAAGCCACTCGAAACAATCAAAGGGAGAGGGATTAGCTAGGAAGGATTCCATCCAAATTGCACAAAAAAGCAAGTATTGTGTTCCCCAAAAATTCTCACACTGCACACGTATTACCTCATTCAAATGAGTTGGGTGCTTATTCAAAGATTCAGAAGCATCTAAGGAATTTCTTTCAGTTGCAGTCCTGCTCGCTTTCAATGCAACTTCAAGTTCATCCTTCTCTATCTATATACAATGAATAAATGTTAGAGTGGATTTTATAAGGGGACAATAACTAGAAACACAAATTTTCATCAAAACATGAAATTATCAACCTTAAGACTACTATTTTCCTTCTCCAGGGTTGCGATTAATCTTTTCAAACTACCAGCAACATCATCTGCATTTTCATCCTCCCGTCTATTCAACTCCATTTGCAATCGATTTATCTCAGACATTTTCTCCTTCAACACATTGCTTATTTTGCTTATCTCGATGGAGGTCTGCCAAAAGAAACATGAGCATGCCGTACCAAAAGGCAGAGGTCAGAGAACCAAAACAAGAAACATATGTGTACATACATAGCTGCCTCCATATCCAGCTGCTTATGTCTAATCATAAGTAAAGATAATAATAAAAATTTGTACATTTCCAAATTAATATGGTAGTGATGCCAGGAAAGAGAGCCACATTAACATATATAGGCACATACAAAATTGACACAGTTAAATATGCAAAACATCTGAGCACTCAAGAACTAATGGTAATCATACAATAAACGGAAAGAAAGGCAATCATTCAACTAAATATGCATCTATATCAATAATTCTCAACGTCTGTATCAAAATTTGAAACTCACTTTCTCTCTATCCAACTTCAGAAATTTAAGCTCTTCCTGGATAGCTTCATTCAATTTCTGTTGTTCTGTGACCGAATACAGATTGAATAAAGAAATTAGATAAATATCCAATATGATAATTGTAGGCCCACTTCTGAATTTTCGCAGCCCAGCAGTGTACCTTGTAATTTTCGATGTACATTTCCTGACTGATTGCGTTCTTTTTCAAGTTCCATCCGCAATTGTTTCATCTCAGCTAGCACTGCTGTCTGGGACCTATTTTTCTCTTCTAGTAAATCTGCAAGCTCCTAGAAGGCATTTATACATCTGTTGTCAAATTCTTTCATCATTTAAGAATAAAAAAAAGCATACAGAAAACCAGAAAGAAAAAAAAATTTTGAATTACAACTGTAGCCAAAACCTGATTTGGATAACTATTATAGCCAAAATCAATTTTGTTTCTGAAAATAGATTATAGCGAAAACACTATTGGAAAAAGGAGATATCTAGATCAAACCTAAAATACAACGTAGGCAAGGAAAACATAAATATCAATATAGTTCATAAAAAATCATTCTTAACCTTCCCAAAAGAAAAGTCAATCCAAACATTCAGCTATTCAAAATAGAACAGAATACAAGGTGCATTACCCTTTCATTCCCCTGCATATCTGAAAGCTGTGCAACCCCATTGCTTATCCCATCCTGCGTAAAGAAACCACCGTTCTGTTTCTGGTGTCCAGAATAGCCAGTTTTTGTTTGACTTGTCAATTTCTGCTGTCGGTTGGGTGACTGACTACCACTACCCTGAATATAATTACAAGTTAACTTAGCCAATTACCATAGCCCAAGCCTTATACTTCAGTGATAACAAGAAAGATAAGAGAAAACGATTCTGGTAACTCAGTATTGTAAAATCGACATATACTAAAAGAACAAATGATATGAAAGCAATTCAATGCAAATTTATGCATGTCCCACTCCTTTAAGGAAGCTAAGGATCTGAATCTCCACGCTTTGCAGTTAAAAATATACACCTCTCAAGTCCACTACGGTACTACCTTATTAATACCCCTTCTTATAGGGTGTCCAGACAACTAACATCCTGGACCAAATTATAAAAAAAATAATAAAATAAAATAAAATAAAAAACTAGTAGCGAGATGGTAGAGATATACTTTTCTTATAGAATGGCTCTTCTTTGTATATATGATAATAGATATGTCATCAAGAAGTTTACGATTTAATTGAAGAAAACCATTAAGTACTACATCGAAATATATGTTAATTATCATGCTCAAATACACTAAGATGAACAACTACCTTGAGCACGTTGATGCCATTTGCCGCTGCTTTGTGATTTTCATTTCTAGACGCATTCAGAGATGCAGTAGTTGAGTCCAGATTCTGTTTTAATGAGCCATTTTCTTTACTCAATCTGGAAATATGATCCTGTCAAATGTGAAGGTTCCAATTTGTCAAAGGACATGTTGTGATATATACTGTCAAGATGCCACTCCATACAGGATGTAAGGCACACAAATCCAATTACAGATACCTCCATCAAACAAGATAAACAAAAAAGATGAAATCCATAATATAATTTCCATTGAGATTCATAGGTACCTCCTTTTCCTTTAACAATGCGGCATAGTTTACTGATAATGCTTTAATTTCTGCCTCAGATTCCTGCAGCCTCTTAATATCCGCTTTGTATTGTTCGATCTAAAATAATAGAAAATAAAATGCAGAGCACAGTATCATAAAATACTCCCTCTTATAAAAACAAATCAAATAGCAGCAGGAAAAGACAAGGGAGGGGGGCAGGGAAGACGATATGGCCAGAGACCAATGAAGATGATAATCAAATAAAGGGAATGACTCCTCTAACAACTCAACGTTCTCTTTACACATAGATTTTTCAACATGAAGTCAGACTCCAGTAGAGATACATTTAGTGATGTACTTGTGTTAAAATGTTGCAAAAATTAACAAGAGAATCCAAACAAGTGAATGCCTCAGAATTAAAAATCATCCATCTTCCTAGACAGCGTCTTAAATAGAATACTAAAATCATGTTCATCTTACTTGTCACAAAGTATCTGGCCTAACTTGGGAAAATGATGTTTTAGATCTTATACTTGATGCATAGAAGCCACGCCAAATCAATAAATATCATAGACCTCCTAGAAGTAATGTCACCACAAAAGTTACATAAAATGTTGGCAACCACACTTTGTATCCACAATTCTGCTTCAAAGCCTGGATCAAGGCTTATTAGACTCAAACTAGTTGTCATACTATGGGTGCAAACAGACAGGAACCTAATCTGTACATTTACACACAATGCACTACGGCTGTCAGTTTAGAAAATGAATAGATAATTTTCTTAATTAACAACACTTGCTACCGGGAACTAACCAGCTTACTAATTACCATACATGCTCCCATGAAAGTTCTACTGCTCTCAACCTAAATTAATTGGAAACTCGGGCTTCAAAACGAAAATAAACCACAATTTGCAAATCTACCTCCATTTCGAAGTTTGAATTTGCATGCCACACGCAGATGCCGAATGATTGTGGCATGCCGAATGATTCAATACTTCATTAAGATAATAACCAAACTCTCAGCAAAACACACAATTCAAAATCCAAACTCAACAAAATCGAAGCATTTAGAGCTACACAATCCAAAATGCCTAAACAACACAGTCCCAACTCTCCAATCCAAACAAAAATCAAAACCCAATTACCGAAACAGCCAAGTCCAGATAAAAACAATGCCAAACCTCGGGATTAATAAAGGAATCGATGCCATTAGGGATCGGAGAGCGCGAGGGGGACTTGGAATGCGCGAAGCTGTGGGAGTTCCTCCGATCAGAGATGGAAGAAGCTTGGGCTCCATTGAGGGAGGCGTAGATCTCGAACTCCTCGTCTTCGTCGTCTTCGTCGTGCACATCCTGCGCCATCTTATTGAGGTTCTCCTTCAGGTTGGCAATCGTGCTCCACATCCTTCAAAAACCCTCGCAGCAAATATTTAAGCGTATGAATGCGCGTGCGCTTGAACTGGAGAAATTGGGCGCTAAAATTAGGGAAAATCGGAGGTGCTTTTTCTCGGATTGAGAAGAGAACTTAGATTGGACAGGGAATTGAAAATGAAATTCGGTAGATCTAGGAGAGGAGGGGGACCGAAGAGGTGGAAATAAAATCAATTGGAATTAAATTTGTTTTTATGGTTAGAGGACACGTTAATGTAACTTATGAAATGTTGATATTGGCAAGTCACCGCACCAATCAGGCACTACAATTTTCCCACCATTCCACAGGGATAGTGGTTTATAAGATTATCTCGCTTGCGTACGAAAGTGAAAGGACATGAAATGAAACTTAAGGAGGTTATCCACGGTCTTGTTTCTTTTGGGCCTTGCTATCTGGGGCTAAGAAGCACACATTTGAAGCCCAATGATGATATTTTTTACTATGAAGGGAAGCTTTGGTGAGCTTGTGTGGCATAATCCCAAATGCATGAGTAACCAGCTAGCTCTGCGTTCGAGTGGCATTTCACTCCTACCGACATCTTATCCGCTGATTCTTCAACATTAGTCGGTTTGGACCTCCGCTTAGTTTCACTCATACTTCATCCAGTACTCTAGCTAACAATAATAATTTCAATGGAATATGTAAATTGATGTGCATCACTTGAGTTAATCCAACCTAAAACTTTGGATGCAAAGATAAATACTCTTAATCACTTGAGTTACAAGTGATTAAGAGTATTTGTAGAGAGGCGGGGCTAGATAAAGATGCTTGGTTAATTTAGATCCTAAAGGACAAATGATGAAAATACAAATTGGAGTATAGTTTAAACATTATATTATAAATACAAGCTATAATTGAAATTACTCTAATCTACGTCAGCTGGAGATGAGAGGGTTCAAACTCAAATGCAAGTCGGCGGGTTCACTGTCCTGACTAACTAGTCTAACCCAACCACGTATGCCCTATAATTTGTTTTTTTTTTTAAATAATCGAAAGGAAGAGTGAGTATGGGTTATTTTCCAAAAATGTATTATAAGAAAATAAAATTTCGAAAGAGGCATAATCATTGGACGGCTCCTATAAAATTAAACAAATAATAATCATTGGACGGCCCGGATGCATTAGAAGTCCAATCCTTCCCCTATATGAAGAGCCGGTACTCCCAGGAAACCCAAAGTTCGCCGCGCTCTAGGGTTTGCAGTTCTCTCATCTAATGCCGCCTCCTCACCCTCTCGTTTATTTGTCGTTTCATTCGATTAGTGTTGTGTATCTTATCTGAAAACAATGGCGATGCGATGAAGAAAATAATTCAGATGAGAAAAACTCATCGATTGCTGTTGCAAAATGAATAGCCTATATGGTTCGTATTCACTGAGCATCATCATCTCACTATTTTCTTTCTTTATTTTTTTATTTTCTGCTGTTAAATCTTCTCTAACCAACCGAGGGACCTATGGAGGGAGCGCTTAAAAACGGTGCGCTTTCGGCCAAGTTTGCCTTCGAATATTGTTCTGAAATCCGATCGCCGAATCGCATGCTTGTATTTTGGGGTTCGGTTTGATTCTCCGATCGATTTTTTCATACATTGATTATATATAAATTTGAGTTGAAATTGAAAACTGATGCGAAGGTCCCAGCGGAGGGGCAAGCTACTCAGAAATGAGGCCTCTCTAACATTATCAATTAAACCTTCGCAAACTCACGCCAAATCGTACGACGCCCAGATTTCTCTTTCACTTCTGTGCGTCTTGAACCCTTGGCTACATTTCTTTTTTCAAAATCTAAAAATAGATGAATGCGCATTTTTTTCTGGGATGTTATTTTTGACGAGTTTGGTATTTTTAAGGAGCCACTTAAATACTTTGATATGCTTATTATTAAACGAAGAAAGAAAATAACCATCGATGCCCATAATTAAAAAAGAAAAAGAATACATCCCAAGAAACGCTAATAGTATAGCCGCGCGGCTATACTATTTAAATTTCTAACCGCACGGCTCTACTATTTAAATATTCGAAAATATTAAATAGTATAGCCGAGCGGCTATACCACTTAAATATTCGAATATATTAAATAATACAGCCGAGCGGTATTACTTAAATATTCTAATATATTAAATAGTATAGCCGCGCGGCTATACAATTTAAATCTCTAAAGTATAGCCGTTCGGCTATACCACTTAAATATTCGAATATATTAAATAGGACGGCTATACTATTTAAATCTCTGAAGTACAGCCGGTCGGCTATACTACTTAAATATTCGAATATATTAAATATGATAGCCGAGTATTTAAATCTCTACAGTATAGCCGCCCGGCTATACGGGTATAATATATTAATAATTTAAAACTATAGCCGCTCGGCTATACTGCACTATCGGCAGGTTGTCCTTCTATGAGCGAAAGAAAGAGTTTCCTAATTGACAAGATGGACAAATTAGGCTCAACGAAGAAAAATAAGAGACAACTGCTCATAAATTACTCTGACTCGTAAAGAAAATTGACATGTTTTTATCATTAAGCTATATCATCACCATCTGTATTACAAAGTTTTAAAAAATCATTTCTACAAGAAAAATAACCTAAATCCCAAGTCCAACTTTTTCTGCAAAATCTGCCATCGGCACTGACTGATTCAAGCTACAGCAGCAGAGTCATTTAGACTGCACCAGGTAGGATGCCCATATATCATCTGCAGGAGGTGGAGGTTGAACCCAGTGTCCCGGTATGCGGCTGCACCAAATTTAACAGAATTACAAGCTTACAAATCATTTATTTAGAATCAAAGCGTATTGGGGATAAACAATGATTAAGACACTAATAGTGGCGCTGGTGATGTATGCTGCAGTAGTAGATTCACAACTTAAGTGTGAAGCCAGGCACTATTTGTAAGCGAACATCTCAACAACTCTCAGAAGTGCACTTGAGTTCATTATCACAATTATCCTTTCCTCCCCTATTTTTTCTTATTTTCTTATTGTCTTTTCCATTTGCAAATTAAGAGGAAAAAGAAAAAGATAAAAAAGTTGCCAAAGGCTAATTAAATGGCGCGTCCTGATAAAGTAGCAGGAAATAATTCACGCTCACCTTCCTCCCGGTCTTAAATAGGCATCCCATGTTCTTCTCACCTGCATCCAGTACAGTCCTCATTATAATCAAAGAACAGAATAAAAGAGATGATAGTGTGCAAATGTGATCTGTTAATTAGACTTTTCTCATGTTGATAAAAATAATCAAAGGCCCTTGAATAGGCAATCTACAGAACGCTACCTCAATAAGGGTGCCCATATCAGTGTTGCTACCATGATAGTAGTGATAAAATTCAATAGGTAAGTTTGCCACAGCATCATAAGCTCCGCTATAACCCTCTCCCTGTGAAACTTGTTTCCCAGGTTCCTTGTTAGTGACTGCACTAGAGGGCACTGCATCAGTGATTGAAATTGTCTGGTCTTTACTTTCCCTACTCTCGCCTCTATCGCTGCTTTGATCTTTGGAGTCAGGTCTGAAATTCTCGGTTGTTTTCCTAGATTGCTCAACAGTTGCTATGGCATCCTTAGCAGCATCCATGTCAGCTGCCATGATTACTTGTTGCTCCTCTTCCTCCACTGCAGCCCGTACTCTTTCAAGAAATTTATCATCCTCCTCAGGGAGAAAATGACCTGCATAAATACGCAAACAGCCATAAGTTAGACAAACACGGTAGGAAGATGATGACAATAATGCATGCTTGTGTGTAATATATTTGGTTGTATTTGGATATATGTACACAAAATTTCACTCTAAATGTAGTGTCAAACAGGCACCCTAAGATGAGGGTGCATGATAAAAGAACTTGATTGCTAATCTATCTACTTACACATCACAAGACATACAAGTTAGCCATCCAAAAGAAAAGAAAAAACCAAAAAGACAGCAAACCTTGTTTCTTCAATTTTTCAATCCTGATGGAACGCAACTCTTGCAATTTCTCTACAATCAATACCGTCTCAAGCTGAAATATGGAATCAATTGTCAGCGCAACACATTTTCTAAATTTTTTTAAGAGCAGCTGAGCAACATTACTAATTTATTACAAAACAAGAGCATTTAGTTGCTTATGATTCTCACCTCAGATTCTAGTCTCTTTCTCTCTTCTTTTGCTTTAAGCTTCGCAATTTTTCCCATGTCCTCCATCTGAAAACCCACATGCCATACCTCCATTACTAATAAACAGAAGCCAAGAATGACTGAAACATATGCAGCTTAAGAGAAACATCTCAATACCTTGCGTTTAGCAATATCTTTGGCAATTTCCCTGGCTCTCCACTCATCAGCTTCTCGATCAGCTTCTTCGAATCTTTCGCGCTCCTGTGCATCACCAAAGCAATAAAAAATGTAAGCAAATTAAACCAATTAAGAATTTTCTGCATCCCAATTGGAAATGAGGAGGGAAAGGGAACAAACCAATCCACCTTTGCACTCATTTCTGCAATGCGCTTCCTCTTTGCTTTTCTCCATCGTTTATTTCTCTTGCACTTACGTATTTTATTCGATAATCGAAGTGCCGCAGATTTTTCCTCCCATGGACACATTTCATGAGTGATCGCTCTAAATGGAGCAAGCTCAACTCCTAGTTTAGCCATTAAAGCATTTGCAGCTTCCACTGAAAGGGACACTTGGGACTCCAAATTGATCCTCCTCTCTTTCAAAAATTCAGAAAACTCACTGACTGAAGCTCCATCATCATCCTCAGCTCGTTTACCATCTTTGATCAACCTCACCATCTCAAGCTCTTTCTGCCTACGAATTCATAAAATCGCAATTCAAAAGTTAAAATAAGTTCCAGAAAGCTCCTAATCAATTTGAATTTAGAATGATAAAACGCTCAAACTCGTACATTGCTTTTGCTAGACGAAGAGTGTCTTGCAAGTTCTTGAGCCGCTCACGAACATTTGAGCTTTCCCAGAAAGTGCTCGTCATTGGAGGGTTGGGCGCCACCATTGGAGGCCACGGAGGTGGTGGTGCCGCAGGTTGGTATGGAATTGGATTCATGGCTGCCAAAATTTGCTGAGAAAGAAACCCTAAGAGAGAGAAAAAAGGGACCGATTACGAAAAAAATCCCCAACGAACGAGAGAGAAGGTTTTACCTGTTCGCGCCGCAGGCTAGTAGAATCTAAAATTAAGTCCTTTGTTTTATGTTTATATATTATATACAGTGATGATTTAACAGCAAGGTCAGGATGGCCGAGTGGTCTAAGGCGCCAGACTCAAGTTCTGGTCCTCGAAAGAGGGCGTGGGTTCAAATCCCACTTCTGACATTACTATTTCTTTTATCCTTCTTTTTTTTTTTTTTTCGTTGTTGTTGGAAGTCCTATTGTCCCTTTAGAAGTCAATTTGAGATGCAAATATGAATTTATGTAAACTGTTCATGAATCATATCCCCCACAGATCTACATTGGGAATGAATTATAACTTTAAAGCACGAGCCTTCCCCTCCTCAAAAAAGAAGAGAAGGCATAGAACATAACTGGAATGATACGATACGTAGATGATCCGAGTGTGAAAAGATTTGTGAGTCATGATATACAGTTGATCTATTTAAAAGGATTTGTTGATAATAGCTATCTGGTGTTGTTTTGTTCACTGCTTAGATAATGTGTTGGAAGGTTACGCATTACTGCAGCTCCTCCCTTTAACATCATGCAAGGATTGCCTCCTTTCCAATTGTTAGTTAATGGCAATTTGGAACCCTGAATTAAAAACAGAAATGTAACAGGATCCCCAAATCGTTAGTTGATAGATGGTTGTGTTGATCATGAAGATTAAATTGAACACTGGAAATGTCAAAGAAAGGTCCTCTGAGGAGAGCAAAGCTATGATGGGGGTGAAGGAAATTGGCATGTCCAAGTAGCCCCAGCATAAGCAGGAAACTAGATGTAACATAAACTGTTTTTTCTTCAGTCAGAAAGACCAGTTCTCCAAAACAACACCGTAGAGCATGAAAGCAAAGATGGCTTCTTTAAATTGTAGCCAATAAAATGAACAAAATCAGGCAACGTCAAAATTTTATTTCTTAATCAATCAGGACATTTGGGAGAAGGTGAATTCGAACTTAAGATTTATTCCTTGGAGGAAACTGACTGAGAGTAGGCTTCGTATCATATACACTAGTGGATGAAAAGGAATGCTCATGAAATTACTGAAATTAAAAGGTTACTGAATTGGTTTAGAATTGACAAAAGAACTACAAAACCAATAGACAGAGATCCATCTCCAAAATTTGTATTGGTATCCAACTTGACAATGCACATTAACAAAAATTAAATCAGTACGTTATTGAGGTCTAAACAGAGAAACATATATAAATCAAATACTGTCGAAGGGAGTGCCAAAAAAAATATCAAATAGCAATTGAAAAACCTGCTGAAAAATTTATCTCCATCCTAGATGCCCCAACTTATAAACAGATAAAGGTAATGTGGGGGCAATATCTTGATGAGCGTCAACAAATCTCAGCCATGGGTATTAACAGCTTCCCAGGCCAAGTTCTTCGGGATTGGAATATCCATGTCCCAAGCCTTCTGGGCAGCAGACCTTAGAAGCCTAATAGTGGTTACATTGGCATCCCAGAAGGACAAACTCTTGTAAGGCAAATTGTGCTTCTTGCATAGGTCCTTCACAGTAGGAGAAATCTTCCTAAGCTGGGAACGGGGTAGTCGGGGGAACAAATGGTGCTCAAGCTGAAACTGTAGCCCACCATAGAACCAGTCCATCCAACTTGAGCAAGAAATATCCACAGTACCAGCTGTCTGCTTCTCAAACCAATCATTCCCAGTTGGTGGTCCAAGATAAGTATCTCCGGTGAAATGGTTCAAAGTGAACTGAATGTGCTGAAGTGCTGTCACTGCAAAGCTCGCAAGCACAAACATCACCCTCTCGCTCCAATTGGGCAGACATGAAACAAGGAGAGGAAACCAAGTCCAGAAAACAAGGATTCCCAATATGTTCAAACCTCTATCTGGGATGCTTCTCTTCGAGAACAATAACAAGAAGGTCTGTATAAACAAGTTAACCCTTCCAACAATCATGATCGGATAATATGTAAAATGCTGGTGGCTGACTAAAAATCTAGCCACAGGATCAAAGGTTAGCTCTCTTCCATAAAAGACCGATGTTATTGAATGAAAGAATTTTGTGGACACTGCAAAGACTGGCATGTGTTGAAGATCAGGATCATAATCAAGGCTGTTGCAGGCAATATGGTGGGCATTGTGAGTCCATTTCCACCAAGCAATACTGATCCCAGTAAGGCAATTTCCAGCCACAAACTGAGCCATTTTGTTGTAGGTCCGGCTGGACATGACCTGGTAATGGCCAGAGTCATGACCCATATAGGCAGCCTGAACCCAGAGGACCCCCAACAACAAACCACAACCCAAATGGACCAACACACTCTCAGACTTCAATACACCATAGACAACAAGGGAAAGCATTACCACAAGACTTATCACAGAGTAAAGAGCCCCATGCCCTTTGTTTTCAAACAAACCCAATTGGTTAAACTCTGAAGCAAGTTTCCTATAGTCCTTGGACACCTCTGAGATCTGGAAATCTTTTAGATAATACCCAGTAAAGAATTTTCCCAGGTACTGCCATGCGGAGGCAGGATGGTATGCTATGAATCCATCAGTGACATCTTGGCCAGCCATATTGAAGAGAACGGCTTCCCCACCTGGGTGATCTTTGGCCCAATCAGAGACATTGTAAACCTTACCCTTGATGGAGATCCACAAGTCCCCTGGTTGCTTGTGCAGCTTCAGCTGCTCAACAGTAATGTACTTCCTCTCACCCTCCATTGTGGCTCAACCCTATAAAATGGCAATTCAACAATAAGATTGCTAACAAAAAGATCCACAGATAGATCGGCCAACATAAACAAATCAAACCAAGACAACCCTTTTGGATCTCGGTTTGATATGCACTCGTAAACAAACAATTAGAGCAAAATAGAGCAAAACTTTGCAGTTTAAGGCCAAATAAAGAAGAAAATACAGACAAATGAAGGTGAAAGATTGAACCTTTCTTCTAGATTCAAACGCAAACAAATAAGTTAGAACAAAATACTGCAGTTACAAGGCAAATGAAGAAGAAATATAGACAAAAAATAAGGTGAAAGATTGAACCTTTCTTCAATAGTCAGTCAACTCACACGCTCCCAGCAAAATATCTTCCTGACTTCCAATCAATAAGACTAAACTTTGAACGGGTTTAGACCATTTTCCAAATTTCCTCAACTGCCCCAGCTTTGGTTTTCAGACTTTTCAAAACCGCCCCCAGGATATTTTTGAGCTTCTGCTTCTGCGTTAGAGCGGTAATGTGTGTATATCCAAAGAAACCCACCGAGAGAGAGAGCAACGGATTAGAATCGGCCTCGTATACAACGACGCGCTGCTGTTATCATTTAGTCTGCAAGTTATATTTTCGCCACAGCTGGTATCGTTGACCGGTCAACGGAGGTAAAATATCGGGGCAAGTTGAGCGCGTTATACGACCGTCGGGCCGGCTCAGGAGCTGAAGAGGTATGTGCGACTTCTTGAGTTGAGAATAATATGTGAAGTGGAAGTAATATGCTTTTGCATTTCTCGACCATGCTAAGTTACATCAAAGAATTGTACATTAAGACTTGAGGACTTGTGCAAGAGGCCCCTAAGATGAAAATGACATGGATGTGATGACAGATGTGTTAGGTTTTAATTTTAATTTTTCAAAAAAAACTTAATGGCGAAGCTTCTTAATTCTAAAAAATTGATTTAAAATTTCGTAAATTTAGTAGTAAGTAGTATTTAATTCTATGTCAAATACTAAGATAACGTGCTTGACTCTAGTGGGTCGAGCCTGGTCCCATGATTAGGCTCATATTCGACTTGCATGACTTGCATGAGTTGTCAATTTGTGAAATAAAAACTTGTATTACATATTGTGAATTTGAACCACAAATTTCAAAAGAATATTTCCCTTAATTACACTTTTTTTATTTCAAATCAAATCATTAATATGGTGCAAGAAGTTAGAGGAAAGGCCAATAGAGGCCTGTTAAACTATTTTAAATTCTAATGTTTGTTTAATTCTTACATTACACTTGTCTCCCTTGCATGGGGTTGGGTACTAATATGAAGAGCAATATCTCATTTGAAGACATGGAGAACAAGTATCTTAACATAGGATTTCTTTGTTAAATGTTAGGCTAGAGTGTCTTTTTCTTTGGGAAGAGGTTCGTCGAGCAATATTTGGTGATTTTATTATTCGAGAGTGGGACGGAATTTTTATTTTCTTTTTAAATTTAGACTTCTTTAAAATAAAAAATTATAAATAGAACTTAGAGAAATGCCAACCACAGAAAAGCTAATTACATATCTATTTGAAATAAAGCCATGGAGATTCAAGAATCATTGGTAATTTGATATTAGGGGTTGGCATTTTATTGGATATTCAGATTTTAGAAATTTGCTTATCTTTTTATTTTCTTCTGTCAAAGAGAAATTTGCTTATCTGGCCTTGGATGGAATCACATGCCCCTGTGCTGTTGTTTGTGGACCATCATTGCTATTTTATTACCAAACTGAGTGCTTGGGTAGTGGGGAAGCATCAGTATGTAGAAATTCAATTGTTTTTTTTTTTTTGGTTAAGATTAAATGATTATTCATGATTATTAAAAGTGTTACAAGGGCCAGTAATGGACAACAGCACATGGCAAATCTCAATTATGGGGCCTGAACTTTTCATGCTTTTCTTTTTTTAATGATCTTTTTTATTGAGATAAGCGATAATGTATTAAATTTACATACTATATGAATAATGACTTGAA
Organism: Prunus persica; assembly: GCF_000346465.2. NCBI lineage: Eukaryota > Viridiplantae > Streptophyta > Magnoliopsida > Rosales > Rosaceae > Prunus > Prunus persica. The sequence goes on from NC_034010.1 coordinate 22,307,068, forward strand.
CTTAGAACTTTACCTAAATGAATAATTACTCGAAACCACTACACTACGAATTATTTGCACTCTATATGCCATTTGTGTCAAGCCAACACCATCATATAAAATAAATAAATAAAAGAGGGGGTTTAAATAAAATATGACAACATAAGACGAATGAACTGTTAAGGCACAACACAACCTCAATGCATGTCGTGAGCTGTTTGCACATAGCCAAAAAATATGCTTTCAAAGCATGTAGAAATCAGAACCCATTCCTGTGTAAAACAAACACTGGAAAGAAAATAAGAGGAGAGATTCATATAACATTGGACTTGTTTTGTAGAAACTGTGGATTGTTACATGGCTGAGAGTTAAAATACATGCCCCAATTAATCATGTAAAGTCAATTTCCTTTCTATTTTCTTGTCGTAATTTGTGATAATTTGCAGATTGTGATCTGCAACTCAGTTTGGTATGGTAATTTTCACTATAATTTACATAATCGCGGTGCACAAAAAAGTGGAGATAAAAAAATATTGGTGAAAATTACATGGGACCTAAATGTGCGCTCAATATTTTATAGGATGTGGAAATCCCATTTTAATTTTGCCTAATTAAGTAGTTCTCTGCGTTAATCCTCCATCATTTTACACTATCCACAATTAGACATATAAAAGAGAACGAAAAAAAAATATGATAGTGATTTTCATGCTCTTATTTTGTCCGTTTGCACTCTTTTTCGTTTTTATGTCTTAATAATCTTTTTGTTTACATAATTTTCAAAGCATAAAAATAAAAAGGAGGAGTTCAAATGGATAAAATGGAAGTGTGAAAAGGCTACACAAGATGTCTCAAATATGTGAGGATGTGGTCTAGTATGCCGTGTGCGTTAATCCACAGCCATTGATAATTTGATACAAAGGAATTCAGGTGAGAAACAAAGTGACTTCGCAGCCACGCACTCATCCACAAAAGCACAGGGTGTTGCCATCAGAATGGGGATAATTTTCTCCTATAAAAAGATCTGTTTATCAAAATACTACAAGCAAGCAGTAACAAGAAAAATATTACAGCTACTAGCTAAGCATACATTATTCTAGTGTATAATGGCACCAAAGTTAGCAATTTCCGTAGCATTTCTCATTTCAGTAAGCCTAGCAGTACAATTTGGAGCTGATGCTGCAGGCATTGCCATCTACTGGGGTCAAAATGGGAATGAAGGTACCTTGGAGGAAACTTGTGCCACAGGCAACTATGAATTTGTAAACCTAGCTTTTCTTCCAACCTTTGGCAATGGCCAGACCCCCATGATCAACCTAGCTGGACACTGTGATCCCTACACTAATGGCTGCACTGGCTTGAGCTCTGACATTAAATCATGCCAAGCAAAAGGGGTCAAGGTCATTCTTTCAATTGGAGGAGGAGCAGGGAGCTACTACCTCACATCTAAAGAGGATGCTAGGCAAGTTGCTACTTACTTATGGAACAATTTCTTGGGGGGAAGCTCTTCATCTCGCCCGCTCGGTGACGCTGTTTTGGATGGAATTGATTTCGACATTGAAGGAGGAACAAACCTACATTGGGATGACCTTGCAAGGTACCTCTCTGCATATAGTAAACAAGGTAAGAAAGTTTATTTAACTGCAGCTCCTCAGTGCCCTTTTCCAGATGCTTGGGTTGGGGGTGCCCTCAAGACAGGCCTTTTTGACAATGTTTGGGTCCAATTCTACAACAACCCACCTTGCCAATACTCCTCTGGGGATCTTAGCAACCTTGAAAATGCATGGAAGCAGTGGATTTCAGATATTCCAGCTACCAAGATATTCCTAGGACTACCAGCTGCCCCTGCAGCTGCTGGAAGTGGCTTCATTCCTGTGGCTGATCTCACTTCTAAAGTGCTTCCAGCAATTAAAGGTTCTCCCAAGTATGGAGGGGTCATGCTGTGGTCCAAGTATTATGATGATCAAACTAAATATAGCTCTTCCATCAAGAGCAGTGTCTAAATTAAATTCTGAATCAGAGACAATTTTAGTTGTCTATGATGTTTGTGTAATTCTTACATATATCAGTATTATGCATAAATACATATAGAAACATTGTGTGTTCTTGATACTTATTTTCTTCTTTTTCTTAACTAAACTTTGCAAGAGGCTTATAGCTCGAGTGGTTGAGAGCATTTACTTCTACACCCAAGACCCGGACTTCAATTCCGTCTACCCATTATATTTTGTATAAAAAAAACACTAGACTCCATATATAGAAGTCCAAATTACAGCCATTGATATAAATTGGAAAAGCTTTCCAAAGTCCAGGAATGTTGAAATCTTACATATGATACCATGCCACAATAATTATTATTGACTTTTGAAAAGGTTGATGGTTGCCAATACAAAGAGATTCAAATGTTTACTAAATCTTGCACACACAACCAAGAAATAATCAAATTGTTATCCCTATTTGTAATTTCTTGGTATTGAGCATAATTCAAAAGGGGAGTAAATTTGGCATCCGAGCCATTCGAAGCTGTTTTTGTTACAAGTTTTTTTTATTAGGACGAACCAAAATTTACATAGCTGTGTCGAAGCTTTGATTCAAAATAGAGCACTGGAAAGCGACATTTTGTCAGACATTTGAGCACAATCACGAAACCAACCAACATTGTTGGTTTGTCCTTCAGTCAGATCAGATGGAAATTTCTCCGCTAAGGCCATTGCCAACCATGAGAGGTAAAACGAAAGAGCATGAAAGCGAAAGATGGCCTGCATAAATTGTGGCCTACAATGAATAAATTCTAGTACAATACGACCAACTTTTCCCTTTTTCTTTTTTTAAATTAAGGAGATTTACTATTATATCTAATATAGGAGTCTAAACATTTACAACATAACAAATAGACTTTTAACTTTTTATAAATTACAAAACTGCCATCGATTTCTTAAAACAAACTCAATCTCAAAACCTCATAAAAAAACTCAAAAAACTCAATAGGACATCAAAATAATTTAATAATCAAAATTAAATTTTATTGGGTCAGTTGTAATTTTTTAGATTTTTTTAAATTTGTTTATAAAAATTAAATGATTTAGAATTTATCTTTATCATTAATACTAAAAATTGATATATAACTAAATATCTTTTTAAATTAATGTAAAGCATTAAGAAAAGGAAATTGAACTTGGAATCTTTCCTGGAAGAGAGGTTTTAGTTCTAATTACTAATTAGCCCCTGGGAAATAGGCAACCTTGCTGTCTGCTGAGGCAATGCCTGCACCAAAATTCATGGTACATTTGTCCTTGTCTACATTATTTTGGAGGGACCCGAGGTGTCGCATCTGGGGTGGGGAGATGCACTCTGAGAGAGCTTGAGGGGGCCGTAAAACTTATATCAAATGGAATGTTATACCATCTGAAAAAATTATAACGCGTAACATGGAGTGATTGGCTGAGAATAACATGGAGTGTTATCTCATCGCACATTGACTAATTCACTTATCCCAAATTTCATTTTGTTGTCCTTTTGCCTCTGTTCATACAGTTTATGGTTGACTGGGGACTAGAGACTGGAGATATGAATATTCAGTAGCCATATATACTAGTGAAAGGAAAAGAATTGGACAAGAAAACACATAAATATAAATTGGGAATGAATTTGCCTTTCATCAAACTAGTATCTGTAATATTAGAAAAGGCCTACCAAATCAACAAACACAGAGTCGCATGGAGACACACATCTCTATATAATCTGTATTAAAATGAAAAACATAAAACTGCAAATCAACCAAAAGTTAATACCTTTGTTATACTGCAAGTTTAGACACAGAAAACATACAGAAATAATATATTCCAGAAGAGAAATGCCAAAGGAAAAAATATATGAAATCTCAATTGACAAAACCCAGCTGATAGATTAATTATCTTCATCCTAGATCCCCCAAAGTTGTATTGTATAATAAGAGAAAGGCAATGACTGTGGGTGGGGCAGTTAATATATTTGACAAGCCTCAGAAAATCTCAGCCATGGGTATTCAGAGCTTCCCAGACTAAGTTCTTTGGGACAGGATTGGACAGGTCCCTGGCCTGCAGGGCAGCAGTCCTTAGAGTCCTAATGGTGGACATATTGGCCTCCCAGAAGGACAAGCTCCTGTAAGGCAAATTGTGCTTCTTGCATAGGTCCTTAACAGTAGGAGCAATCGTCCTCAGCTGGCAACGAGGCAACCTGGGAAACAAATGGTGCTCAAGCTGAAATTGCAGGCCACCAAAGAACCAATCCATCCTAGTTGAGCAAGAAATATCCAAAGTCCCTGCTGCTTGCTTCTCAAACCAATCACTTGATGTGGGTGGTCCAAGATATGTATCTCCTGAGAAATGGTTCAAGGTGAATTGGATGTGCTGAAGTGCTGTCACTGTAAAGCTGGCCAGCACAAACATCACCCTCTCACTCCAAGTGGGCAGGCATGAAACAAGAAGAGGAAACCAAGTCCAGAAAACAAGGATCCCCATTATGTTCAAAGCTCTGTGCGGGACATTACCCCTTGAGAACAATAACAAGAATGTTTGTATGAACAAGTTAACCCTTCCAACCACCATGACTGGGTAATATGTAAAATGCTGGTAGCTGATTAAAAATCTAGCCACAGGATCAAACTTCAACTCCCTACCGTAAAAGATTGATGTGATTGAATTAAAGAATTTTGTGGACACTGCAAAGACTGGAATGTGCTGGAGATCAGGATCATAATCAAGGCTGTTGCAGGCAATGTGGTGAGCATTGTGAGTCCATTTCCACCAAGCAATGCTGATCCCAGTAAGGCAATTCCCAGCCAGAATCTGAGCAATGTCGTTGCACTTTCTGCTTGACATGATCTGGTAATGGCCAGCATCATGACCAATATAAGCACCCTCAATCCAGAGCGCTCCCAACATCATACCACAAACCAAATGGACCAAAACACTCTCAGATTTCAACACACCATACACAACAAGGTGAAGCAGGGTTGTAATGATCAGAATAGAGTACATAGCACCATGCCCTTTCTTTTCGAACAAACCCAGTCTGGAAAACTCAGAGGCCATCCTCCTATAGTCCTTGGACACCTCAGAGACCTTGAAATCTTTTAGATAATACCCAGTGAATAATTTGTTCAGGTACTGCCATGCAGTGCTAGGATGGTATGCTATGAATGCATCAGTGACCTCTTGACCAGCCAAATTGAAGAGAATTGTATCCCCACCAGGGTGTTCCTTGGCCCAATCAGAGACATTGTAAACCTTACCCTGGATAGAGATCCACAAGTCCCCTGGCTTGTTGTGCTCCTTCAGCTCCTCACACGTAATGTACTTCCTCTCTCCCTCCATTGCAGACCAAACCCAATAACAACAACAACAACAACAATGAGAATAACAAGAACAAAAGATTCACAAGAGAGAATGATCAATGACAAAAAAACAAAAACTCTCACAAATCAAACTGAGATATCCCTTTGCTCATGGGGTTTGTTTTCTTTTAAAGAAAAAAAACAACCCTGTTAAACATGGGATATCCTCAGATTTGATTTGGCTTTTTGGATCTGTTTCAAACTCTAGCTCTATCTCAATCTCTCTCTCTTTATCTCTATTTTCTGATTTTTTTTTTCCCCCAGTGTTATTCTTTCTCTACCATGATTGTTCATATGAGATTTTATATGGAACTAGGAGAGGTTGAGAGGTTTGAGAGGTGGAGTTTTGTTCTGTCCAGCGAGGCATGCGGTCCAACGTCCATACCATATCAGAAAGTTTAATAAGATACAGACACGTCAGCACAAGACCCCACATTTATAACCAAATCCTCTAAATTTACAAAAACCCCAATGCACGTGATGGACACGTGATTTCAGCGGTGCAGCAGAGCCTCTCCTTCCTTAATCAATTCTGAGCCTTGGGTTTATTTACGTTTGCGCCTTTTTTTTTTGGTTGCTTTAATTTTAGAGTTTTGGGGGTGTGGATGGTTTGGTTTGGAATGCGCGCCGAGGCTCGCGGCTCTCATGTTTACGCGTAGCGGGAGAAGACAACGAGACGTTGTTTTGAGCTCAGCCGAGGACTTTGGTAACGGCACAGAGCGCACCACGTCTTTCTTGCACACAGCACCTGTAAAGCAACTTGCAAATAAAAGCTTTTTTTTTTTGTTGTTGGAAAAATTTTAGGATTTTTTTTATAAAAATTTCTATAGAGTTTTGGTTTCTTTACAGTTTGAGAGGATTTTGGAGATGCGAATAATACTTTAGGATTATATTCCTACGGAAATATAATTTGTTAGAGAATAGTACACTTTTGGTGGTTCAAGTTCAAGATATTTTGTGTCGGCACCACCTAATGCAGGCATAGGCATAATGATGTGCCACCAAAGTGAAAAATAATTCAGACCCAAAAGATATTTTTCCCAAAGTCTTCAGTGTTCAACAATTAAAAACAATTCAAATTATGACATTTTTTATTCAGGACATTGAAAAATGTACGTTCAATGTTAAAATATTCAGGATATTTATTAGGACGACTTTATCTGTTTTTTTTCTGTCGACACAAGCGATAATGAGATAGAGGGGAATTGAACTTTGAGTTTGAAATACAAAAATAAATACTCTTAATTATTTGACAAATTTTTGCAAGATATCTTTATTTTTTGACCATCGGTTCCAATTTAATTACAATTAAATTTGTATATTGAAGTATAATATGATCGAATTAAGTTTAACCCAATCTATATTTAAGGCCAGTTTGGCATTGATGTGCTATAAAAATAATTATTGTCAAATTTACTATGAGAGAACGCAGTTTAGAGTTTGGTAAACTTTTTGTTAAAAGTGCTGTTGGTACTGATTTATGCATAATCAGAAAATAATTCCCGCATAATCATTAAACCTAGACTTTCTTCAAAACTGATTCTTGCATAATCAAAAAATAAAAGCACCTTATTAGCTGTTTTTCCTTATAGCTGTCTCTCACACCAATTGTTAACAATAATTAATTTTCTCATAGTTTATCTAAAAGGCTGGGCTTCTCAATTTTTTTAAAAAATCACTTATCACCCCAAATAAGCAATGTCAAACGGGCACTTAGATTAAATCGGTTCATTTCAACTCAAAAAAAAAAATTCTGTAAAAAAAATTAAAAAATGTACAAATAAAAACTATACAATGAAGTTCACACTTCTTCTTTGGAAGCAATATTACAATTTTATTTCCATCGAGTTCAAGTAATGTAAGCTTTATATAAAATTCTAGCAACGTAGCTAACACTTAAATCGAATCAAACATATCCATTCATCAACCATTACAACACAAATGTAGAGATTGAGATGAAAAACAACGTTATTGTAACTTAGCGTAAGAAACATGACAAGCTAGCGTAGATTGAATTGGTTCGGTTTTAATCGATTTTCAACACTCTAAAAATCAACATCCAATCTAATTAAGTTGGATTTTTAAAATCATAATTTGAATTGGTTTGATTTGGTTTGGTTTTATGTGTTGTTTTTTCTTCAATTTTTGTTAATCATTAATTCGCAATAGATTCCCTCTTTTTTAATATCGCTTAAAAAATAAAATAAAACACTCTCATTTCTAGATACAAACAAATTTATGAAGAAATCTCCTTATACATACTTTTATAAAGTTATTGTACAAAACGTGACAGCTTGCATGTGTTACCTTCGTATTTGGAAACTTCATGGCAATTTCTTGCCGAATATAGTAACATATATATATATATAGTAATCTGAAAGCAAATGCACAATATTCCAAACTATACGTTTTTTTAATATAAAACTATACTTTAAATATGGGGAAACCATGTTTGGCAAGTCACCTTAACAACAAAGTAAACCAATGCCATGTTTGGCAAATGGGCAGCTAATAAGATTATAAGTGGACAGAGTCCATGAAAGCTACATATTTGTTTTTATTTTATTTTAAGTGAAAGCTACATATTGTTAATCTAAAAGACATATGGTCAATCCATCCGATCCGAAGTGACAAGGATGACAAGATGGACAAGGAAATAAGTTAATGTGAGGTTCGCATTTTATTTCGTAAAAACGATTTTACAATTAAAAAAAAGTTAATCACTCATGCATGTAGATCTTTCATGAGATATTTAGTTATATATCAATTCTTAATACTAGTGATATAAATAAACTCTATATTATTTAATGTTTACAAACAAACTTAAAAAATAACAGCTGGCCTTATTGAAATTTATTTTAATTATTAAATTACTTTAATGCCCTATTAAGTATTTTAGGTATTTTTAATGAGGTTTTAGAGTTGGACTTATTTTAAGAAATTAATGACAATTTTGTAATTTATAAAAAATTAAAAACCTATTTATTATATTACAAATGAACTTTAATTATGTTTCTAAAATCTATTTATATTTGGTATAATAATGAATCTCCAATCATTCATCTCCAATACATTTCATTAAAAAATCCATACCAACTAGCTTTTTTGTCGCATCAGACCTACCTTAACAACCGTGCACTTTAGGTACCTGCATCATGCTTTTAGCGTCTTGCATTGTTTTGAGGAGTTTTTTACTCTTCATTTATTAGATTATTTTTGTTTTCCATTTCTCCGCACATCTCTCAATTCTTATTTTTTTGATAATACACTCAAGGATGAAAATTAAGAATTTTATAATGAGAGAGTTAGCTAAAGTTATCAGCTTAAAATATAATTATTATTATTATTTTGGTACTTACAGTTTCCATACCCTTTTTAAAAATAAAAGTAAACATTAAATTATATAAACTGCGCTAGCTCATAATTCCATTAACTACCAAAATGAAAATATGTTCAACAATATAATTGACAGTGAACCTATTTTAATGTGTATTTTTATTGCTGTCCTTCAACTAAATTTATAAAGAATTAAATTTTTTTGGACTTTAATAAGTTAATATATTGGACTATTATTGAAAATAAATTAAATATATATGTTTTATATTTTTTCCCTTAAAAAAACCTCACTACACTGGGCTGGGCTGTAGCCCCTAGTGTGATCCCGCCCTCGAATACACTTGAAAGCAACTTGAAACTACTATTTTTGTGTGCTTAGCCCTTAGTGTAGTTCCGCCTTTGTCTGAATGCTAATTTTTCCCTGCAATCCATGGTAGGATTAGGATATTTGTTGCCAGGCCCATCACAGACGTGTTGATAACCACGTCTATGAGTTTTGATACTCACCAGATAATCTGGAGGGTCCAACATGTTCCAATGTCAACAATTTTATTTTGTTTTTGGTGAAAAGGTTCTATCTTTCATGTAAATTTGTTGGCTCAACAAGTTCAAGTTATCAGTTTTCGGCATATCTTTCGTGAAGCAAATTTGGTGCCAGATGCTTAGGCAAATGTTCGACATAAGTACGCTCAGCCGCATATTTGGTTCATTAAGCTTCCAATTAATGTTGAAAGAAAATTTAAAAAAACAAAAATCACGTGAATTCATTTTCACAAACCATAGCCAACTTTATCAACATTGATGACACATCTAATTTTCATGTGGATTGGAGAAAGAAAGAACCCATCCCGGTTCCAAACCAGAGCATTTCGACAAAACTGACAAAACCATAGCACCCCCAAAGAGGATCTGGCACCCTCTAAGTATGCCTGGTCCTGGGATGGGGTAGCCCCCTCCCCCTAAACTTTTCTTCATTTGAAAAAAAAAACTAAAAGTACTAAATAATCCTTTCTTCAAACAGCAGCTTCTATAGTCAAAATATCCAAAAAAGTGTCATGGGCTCATGGCAGTTGCCACCGGTGCTCAGTTTTCTATAATACGATATTACAATAAGATACATTATTGGGGAACATGTAGTCATCTCACACTATACAAAGTATACAAGGGTTGTACAATAGTCCAGTTGAACTCAGAATCTTCGTAGCTTTTACTGATTAGTACAACCTATAGTTGCTAGAGCTAGTTACTGACCTGAAGTCTGGTAGTACCTTTGTCAATTTGGGCAACATGTTGCGATCCAAACCAACTTTTTCGTCATTGAAGAAGAAGATGCCAAGCTCTTGCTCAATATGTACTCTCAACTATAGCACAGCATACACCAAAATTTTGACATCACCATGTTCTCTTTGAGGATGAAGTTTCAAAATAGGTTGGCCTTGGGGTTGAGGGGCAGCCAAGAGATTGTATTATATCCGCTACAGCCAGAACTTGAAACTTAGGAGGAGAATTGAGAGCAATGTTATCAACGCGATGCTCAAAGATCTTCCCTTTCTTGTCAAGTTTGTATTCAGAGGTTCCATCAAATCGACCACGACTATCCCAAGGGCCTCGTGGAATGCCATGGACAGTCCAGCGAACCATTATTACATTGTCCATGGGCTGCCATACACTAATGACATCAACCCACAAGGCCTTGAAAAACATCTTTCCATGGAAACGCAGTGCCCAAAATATAGACTTGTAATTCTCAATGCCCATAAACGTATTGATTGGATCTTTAAATGTGATATCGTCCCTATACAGAATACAGAGCAAATATTAGCATACTCTACAGCAAAATCTCATGTGATATACAGAAGCTTTTATGGGGAACAACATTACGAACATCTCTCACGTTTACAAACGAGCTAAAAGAAATGGGAAGGCAATACATGCAACCGAATAACACGTTCATGCTGCATATTTATGCACATAGATTACTCTACAGCCATCAAAAAGTACTGGCAATCTAAAGCATATGCACAACACATAACTTAGATTCCAACATCTTGTTTCAATTTACATATACATCACTATGGAGGCATCCTCTGACAGATATAAAAAATTAAATAAACATCATTGAAGCCAACCCCTAATATACTGACAATATTGTAGCCAAACCAACTAAGGCATACATGAGCTCCTTCCGGAGACCAAGTTTCTTCAGACATACAGGGTCAAAATTCCTAAGTTAACAACATATATAGGGGTAACCAATGATATAATGGGTAAATGAAATCAACTATCAATATACACAGTCGATCTAAGCAATAGAATTGAACTATAACCGTGAACACATACCATCATGTTGAAATCTTCAAAAAGATTTGAGCCTCACTTGGAGTAACATTTCGATTGCAACTTAAATTTTCTTACTCTCATGTCACAAACTACAGAAAGCACTCAAAGTTTTTGATTTTTCTCAACTTTTCCTAGGCAAACAAACAGAAGGTACTGCAAAAGCATTGAAATTGAAACTCATAGATTGCTTAATTGAGAAATTTCTCAATTAAAACATAAAACAAAACAACAAACAACATGAAATTCAACAGCTTTCTTTCTTACCCTACATTTCTCAGCAACCAAACAAAGAGTAAATGCAATAACAAAGAGCAAACCTGTAAATATCGAAGCTAGGCTCTCTGTAAAAGAGCTCAGGAAACTCCTCTCTCACAGTCCGAATCGCATAGCCCATATTCACATAGTAATTCTGCTTCTCTTCCTCTTCTTTGCTCGGCTTCGAACCTCGCTTCACTGGAGCTGAGAACTGGCCATACAACCTCACATTCTGATCCAATTCCGTCATCTTCACCGTACAATCTTTAACCCTGGAGCAAACCCTGACCGTCGCCTTAGACTTAACCCCAAATTTCTCATTGTTCGTCAAGATTTTAAACCTTTTAAGGCTAGGGTTAGGGTGACAAAGGACTCTGGATATTTCTGGTGAAGGAATGAGAATCACCATTGGAAAATTTCAGCACAAAGTGAATTCAAGGCTTAAAGAAGGCAAGAAAATGCCATTTTTCTCGAGAAAGTGGACGAGAGAGTTTGTAACATTAGGGATTTTATTGGCTGAAGAGAAAACGGAAAATCTGTTTGGATAATATTAAGTTTTGTTTTGGATAAATTGGAATTATCGGTTAATTAAAATGACTAAAATATGTGAGTGGTCGTTGGTACACACGTGTTATGCAGCTATGCTAATTTTTTTTTTTTCAGTATCTTTCTTATTGAAGGGCGATAATATATTAAACTCACACATACTCGAACTCATGATCTTGTCTGATATAGCAATCATGGGTAAAAATTTCTCAGTGTGGCATGAGCACAATCTGGAGAGAATCACATTCGAAAATATTTTTTCTAAAATCCCTTTTAACCGCCATTATTTCCCAGAATCTAGTCCAATGACATCAAAACAAAAACTAGCCTCTAACGCGCATGACTCTCTTAAAGAGACTAGAACACCCAACAAACTCCACTAAGTTTTGGAATCATGAGAGAGAAAAAACAGAAAACTCGGAGAGTTTTTGGACTTTATTGAACAAACTAAACCAAAATAATAATAACTAATAACAAGTGGATCTACCATGACCAAGCCGCAACACCTCAAAGAGCCGTGTCACAAGATGAGGCACAACCAAAGGCAACACATATATGAGACAATAGATCCGCCCAAAGAAGAGTAGATCAATATAGGTCCACCAAAAATCGAAGAACAATGAAGATTAGATGGGATATGGGGGAAAACCCCCTATATCTGAAACGTTCTCTTTTCTTTTCTTTTTTCCTTAGCTCTCTCTTAGCGACTAGGGTTTTCTTGTTATGCTACATCTTATTTTGAAGACAACTTTACTTTTCATTTTGGGTTTTTCACAAATAGACTCATTCTAACATAACATATTATACATACCCTTTATATAGCCTATTTGAAGAGAAAAACCAAAAACTAGCCACTTGTCATTTTCTAATTAGTTCTTAGTGTGTTAAAATTTTTTAAGAACCGATTAGAAAATGACAAGTGGCTAGTTTTGAATTTTCCTCTCCAAATAAGTTTTATATGAATTTTTGTATAATATGCCATGCTAATATGAGTTTATTTGTAAAAACCTATTTTATTTTTGGGAAATGTCTAAATGTCTAGTGACTTGTTTTAATGTGTAATAAAATTTTCCGACTCAAATTCACAAATTTTATTCTAATTTTATTTTTTGAGTGTAAAAAAAAACTAACATATTCTATAAGAGTGGGCATGCCTACCAAAAAAAGCCAAAAATGATTGAACCAAGGCGACCGATCATATTTAATCCATATTACATTTTGCTTAAAATAAAGAGCATAATTAAAATGTTGGTAAAGACGACCCAATGGGATTTGACTTAATATTTGTTTATTTCTTTAAATATAAGTGATATTAGAGGAAGGAGAAATGAACTAGAATCTAAACCACTTTAATTAAAAATCCCTTGCATATTTGTTTATATCTTAACCATGAGTCCATGCTGAAATTCATATGTTATACAAACTTCTAGAAGAGACATACATTCCATGTATAAGTTTATAACATGTTCATATCACATGGCAGTGGGTGTGAAAGTGTGATATGAGAAAATTAGGTAAATTTTCTGAGGGTTGACCCCCAAAATTTTGCATGCTCTAAAGCTTAAGAGAGACATCCCCATGAGCTGGATTATGGCTTTTTCTAACATGCAACCCCATGACTTTAATTTATTCTCAAAGTAATATTGGCTCTCTAGAAGAAGAGCCAGCTGCCTTTTACCATTTGTTTAGGTGAGGCTGGCCTTGTTTTGTTTTATGACGGAATATATTATGTAATAGGATTGTGTTAAGATTAGTCGCTTATAAGAGTTTTTGTTTTTTATTTTTTATATACTGTTCAGGGATGCAATCATGCAAACCTTGCATGCATTGCCGTTTGATGCTGGAGGGGACATTCAGGGCATCATTAAGCAAAAATTTTGGACGGAAAGTTCTCTTTAGTTGTGCCTAGGATCTCAATTATTTCGATCATTGCTATATGATGATGGCCGAGTGAGTGCAAACCATGATTGCTACCACGTTGACATTTTATGTTGGCTAGATCCTCCATCAAGTGTTATCTTTTGCACACGTTGGGAAATCCGCACAACATGAGATCATGAACCAAAATTGCATTTGCATTTGTGTCCCCTAAAAATAAAAATAGGACTTCACTTCATTTTCATATTTTGGTTTTTATTTTAAATTTTAATATGAAAACATGTTAATTTACTATATTATCCTTATTAAATGAAAAGTTTCAATATGAAATAATGAACCAAAAGTAATTTTTGGTATTTTGAATGTTTTATCATTCCATGCTTTTTATACTATATATAAATGAATTACACCGTTAATAGACACTATTGATGCATGTGATCACACGAGCAGGGGGACGTTCCTCTTATCCCTAATTAGTAATAAAGTATAATGAATTATTTAACTTTTTCATATATATTGTTTTTACTCAAAATCTATATATTTAAAGCAAAAGACATAGAATGGTGAAACATTCAAAATACCAGAAAATACCTTTGGTTAATTCAAATATTAAGAATTGAAACTATTAATTAAATGAGGATAATATGATAAATTCAATTTTTTTCATATTTAAAAAAAATTAAAATTAAAAACAAAATCAAATAATATGTCCTACTTTTATAGAAGATAACTACCCATATTATCTTTTCTTAATTCTAAAAATAAAATAAAAATAAAAAATAAAACCAATTGGAAGATAACTACCCAAGGGGTTAGTTTACTACTAAAAATCAACTACCCTCTCCGCACGCGCTTTTACACCTGCGAAAGGCTTCTTTTTTTTAAAAAAAAAATTTAAAATTTATTTTAGAATTAAAAAAAGAAAAAAGTGTGAATTTATCATATTATCTTCATTTAATTAATAATTTTAATTCTTAATATTTGCATTAATCAATGATATTTTTTGGTATTTTAAATGTTTTACTATTCTCTGCCTTTTGATTTATATATAGCAGTCTCGATCTCTTGGACCACAGGAGTCCAAGAAATTTGTGGTCACTCACCGTTGAATGTAAATTCAACGGTTCACTCAATCTTGAACTCCTTTTAAGAAACTTTTTTGAACCATTAGATTAATATCCAACGGTGGGTGACCACAATCTCTTGGACTCCTGTGGTTTAAGCGATTAGATATAATAGATGATATATAGATGAATTGCTCAAATACCTTTTGATTTCGTTGATATTTATTAGCCAAGAAAAAAAGAAAGAAAGAAAGAAAGAATATCAAGCTCATAAACCCACCTCTGAAAGCGACAAAATCCTTGCCGTTATTTAAATTTTCCGAACCACCATCCATCCATGATCCATCAACTACCCCCGTACATGTGCGCCACCGGTCGCGCCTCGCACTAAATACACTGTCATTTTCACTTGCATTTAACTCAAAAAAATAAAATCAATAAAATTAAAAAACCCACCTCTCGGTGTTGCTTCCACCACACTCTCTTCCCACTCTCACCAAAACCTAACCCCCAAATCTAACCGCAGCTGTAATTACATATTTAATTGTATTGTCTTTGTACAAATTTGTGGTAATTGATCGTTGGAATTGGTCTGGTTAGAAATGGAGTTGGAGCAGTCCGGGTCGTTCAACCCGGCGATGACCTTCGACGAGGTCTCCATGGAGCGTAGCAAGAGCTTCGTCAAGGCCTTACAGGTTTTTCTTCTCACACTTGTAGATCTGAAATCATTTCATTTTTGGTTGATTGGTTTGTTTGTGGTGCGCGGTGCATTTATGGATTGCTTGATTGAATTTCGCTACTCAGTGTTTTTGTTCTTAATTGAGCTCTGCTAGGATCCTTCAATTTGTGGGGCTATTGGTGTCTTGCTTAATGAGAGTTTGAGATCCAAAAACTTCTTACTCTGTCTGCGTAATTTACACCGAGCTTTGGTTTAAACAGATTTAGCTTGAATCTATTGATGTTTTTGTGTTGCCTAGAATAATTATTGGCAATGAATGATTGTTCAGTTTGTCAATGCATTGTGCTTGTTAAGACAGTTGAGGTTCTTTATGGTATCTACTGTTCTATTGGCAATTATTTTTCCTTTTATTTTTATTTTATAATTTTATATATTAGTAATGATTGAAATCATATGCATTAATTTGGCATTAGGTTTTGTTATGTTAGAAATTGAATGAAGGTTGCTGGATGACTGAAATCATAATGTTTCTTTCTTAAAATATATCGTGTATTTTCTTGAATTTTCTGAATTGCCACTACTAGCTGTATTGGGTTATTTGGTGCAATAGGTGTAGCTTGAAGCCTTTTGTTGTTCCTAGTGTCTCTCTTAATAACATCCATTGAATTGATGTGGTTATGCTGTTTGAAGAGGAAAATGTTTCATTTTTATAATGGTTGGATCCTCAATGCTATGTTTTTTTTGGGTATATATCCTCATAGTATGTTTATTTCAGGAACTCAAGAACTTAAGGCCTCAGCTTTATTCTGCTGCAGAATATTGTGAAAAGTCTTATCTTCATAGTGAGCAGAAGCAAATGTAAGGATCTTTGTTTTCACAAGATATGGTTCTTTTTTTATGCATATAAAGAGATTTAGTTTCATTGATCAAGTTGTGAGAAGAAACATGATGCTGTAACATGTCCCACATATCTGGATGCTTTAACCATGGCTTGTCTGATTCAGTTATACCATGATGTTCTATGCTCCTTCGCTTGCTGAAATTGATTTTAAAATTATGTATTAGGGTACTGGATAACCTGAAAGATTATGCTGTGCGGGCCCTTGTTAATGCTGTCGATCACCTTGGCACTGTGGCTTACAAATTAACTGACCTTCTTGACCAGCAAACCTTAGATGTCTCAACCATGGATCTGACAGTTACTTGCCTAAATCAGGTGAGTTTTCACATTTATCTAATGTTAGAATAGAAAGGGTATCAAATAGATAGAGCTTAGCTTAACGAACTTTATTTCTTAATCTAGAAACTTCTTACATGCAAAACATACATGGATAAAGAAGGGTCGAGGCAACAGCAGCTGTTGTCATTTATTCCGAGACATCACAAGCACTACATTTTACCAAGTAAGACCAAATATTATCAACTTATTATTGCCATTTTTGAGATGAGTTTTTTACATTTATTTCCTTTTCTGTCCTGGCTAGATTCTGTCAATAAGAAGGTACATTTTAGTCCACATGTACAGACTGATACTAGACAACATCCTTATCAAGCAAGAGCGCATCTTCAATCTTCAAGTATGTCACTTTCCGTTGGATGTTTTGCTTTCTAAGTCCAGTTTTAGCTGGGCCAGCTTAACATTGGATTTTACATTTTCTTTTTGTGCACGAATAATGAGTCCGGTGTTTCCACAATGTGTTACATTTAGGTGCTGCTGCATCATCAAAAACTCTTTCCTGGCATTTAGCTTCAGAAACGAAGTCAACCTTGAAGGGGACTCCACAGGCTATGACTAGGTAATTCCTCATTGAAACAAGAATCTTGCATTTGGTTTCTGTGGGACTAGGAATAATTTGTTTTCTCTTGATATATCTCTTGCTCCTGATATTTCTAAAAAAGTGCAAATATTTTTGCATTTCCCTTGTGCAGCGCTGGAGACACAAAAATTTCTGTAAACACTTCTGGAATTTTCCATCTTTTAGGTATGTAGAAGTGGAAAGTTACATAATCAGATCACCTTGTCATGTTTCAATGAGCTGTAAATAGATAGTTTTACTAGAGAAGTTCCTTATACTTCAGCTAATATGAATGTAGAAAATGAAGGGAGTAATCCTACAAAATCCTCGGCAACTCACCTTCAGCTGCCAAGTGGAGTTCCTGCTTCTGGTGGGGCCATGCAAACATTGGGAGCTGGACACAGGGTACACTACGCTGTCCTCCAAGTTCTCATCCCAGTATTAAAAGATGAGGAAAATTTGAAAGCTGATTTGAAGTTCTTTTTCCTTGCAGGAAGCGGTGGATGGTCAGAGACCAATGACGGCGTTCAGGTCATTTGATAACCCAAACCGGCGTCAGATTGTGCGTGTCCCTGTTCGCAGCAAAAGTGTGCTATCAGCTTTCTTTGCCAAACAGAAAACCATGAAGCTGAAGACTGGGTCTGTCTCGTGAGACCTCATTCAAGTTAAAGATGCCACTACCTGAACATCTCACGTCTTGTGGGTCAATTTGCCTGTAAATCCTTCCTTTGCATTTTGATTTCGAGCTTTTCCCTTGGCCATTAGTTTATCAATTGCTTGAAATCAAAATTATTTTTCCCACTCGAAGCCTCTCACTTTGGCTGCTTAATAATGAGCAAATTGTGTCGTAAGTCCTGTTAATGAAGTAGTCTGGGAATGTCTATTTGTAGAATGTTGCACCTGATGAATGATCATTGGTTACATTAGTTTCTAGTACATTACCGAATTTCGATGTTGATCCGTCTTCATCCGTCCGTTACCAGTTTTCGGGCGTACCTATGTGTAAAAATGTGTTGCAGTATTGTTCACTTCTTTTATTCGAATTTTTTAAAGATGTGTATATGATTATTGACAGTGTCACCTTCTTGTGTTTCTTTACTTACTCCCCAAAGCACTCGAAAACTATATGGCTGTAAATTTTATTTGCTTTTGGTGATGATGAAAATTTATCACCAAAATTCAAATGACATGTTCCTCGTTAATGTAAATACGTGTATTTATCTGCATAACACAAATCACACATGCGAGAAAAAAAAACGTGGAAAATGTAAACTGGGTTAGTAGTTCTGCTTCTGCTGCTGCTTCGCATTTATCGACATGACGTATGAGCTTCTTCCTCTACCTGGCTAACTTGGTGACGTTAACATAAGACGACTTGTCGTTTGATGAAAAAACACCGACAGATCCAAAATGTTATACTTGTAAATCCAAAACGACTTCAAAAAGCAAAATCCTTCCTCTAGTCTAGCCTGTGAACCGTGTTCTGCTAAGCCGCCCCACACTGACTGTGAAACACTCTCAGCACCCTTGTTAATTTTGACCTCCCGACATCTTCAGTTTTTCAACAATAATCTCATATTACGAGTTACCTTCCTCTTCAAACTCGCACCCAAAGATACTATTTTCAATTCCAAATTGCAAAATCTATTGAAAGTTTTCATCTTTATATGTATAAAACAGAGCTTCTGCATTAATGATCCCATTTTGATATTGTTTCCCTTTGAATTTCAACAATTTCCAAGAAACCCTTCAGAGATTTTTAGCCATATATTAGATTGAACCATTTGATCTCAACTTATACTGCTCTTCTTTGTTTCAATTTTGCTCCTTTAATCTCTGAAACAATGTCGTCGTTCTTGTACCAAAGACCAATTCACAATCCACTTTCAGATCCATACCCAATATCCCCGCGCTCGTCGTCAAATTCTCAAAAATCGTATTCGATCTTCAGCCCTACAGCGCTTCTAGTCCTTCTCTCACTCATGGTGGTCATGGGGGTCTTCTTTCCCTGGGTGGGCATGCGAGAGAGCCTATTCTCAGTCACCAAGCCCTCAATCTCAAAGTGGCGGGACTACACATTGGCTCAAGCTGTTTCCTTCGTGGCCCAAAATGGGACTGTGATTGTTTGTGCTGTGAGCCAGCCTTACCTGCCTTTTCTGAACAATTGGTTGATAAGCATTACCAGGCAAAAGCACCAGGACAAGGTGCTTGTGATTGCTGAAGATTATGCTACGCTTTATAAGGTGAATGAGCGGTGGCCGGGCCACGCAGTGCTTGTCCCGCCTGCACTTGATTCTCAAACTGCACATAAGTTTGGTTCTCAGGTATAATTGCTGATTCTAACTTCTGGGTTTGGCTTAATTTGTAGTTGTATTTTGAAGTTTGAGATTATTATGGTGTTGATAAAGTTGGTTCCTTGAATTACTTGATAAGTAGACTTTGTATTTTCCACTTGTAAATTGGTTGGTTGATTTTAAGCACAACAATAATCGTACTTGTGGAAGACCTCATACAAGTAACACTAATGCACTTATGCACCATTGCCATTTCCTGCATATAAGGTGTGAAACGCCAATGAATTCTTCCTGTCACAGCATTGGCACAGTGAGGATGGAATTTGATGTGCAAATTTCAATGATCTTCTTTTTGCTTCCCACACTTACCTAACAACTTCTGCTTAAGTTCTTGCAACTAAAATGAAAAATAATTTAATTCTCAGGTTTTGCCTCCAGCATATTGTTCCCCCCCTTCCATTTTTTATTTTTAATTTTAATTCCAGTGCTTCTCTTGGCGTTTATCTTTGTCTCCTGTGGACCTGTATATGATTATTGGAACTGTTTGACCTTATGAATTGTTGATTTTTTCCTTTCAAAAGTGATCTTGATTGGTTTCCTAGTGTAGGGATTCTTCAACTTTACTTCCCGAAGGCCACGCCACCTGTTGCACATTTTGGAGCTTGGATACAACGTTATGTACAATGATGTTGATATGGTCTGGTTGGCTGATCCTTTTCCCTATTTGAAAGGGAAACATGATGTGTACTTCACAGATGATATGACTGCAGTAAGTACACTTGTATTGGTTTTAGCTGTGGACATGTGTTAAATTTTAAACAGATGCTAAACATGTGTTGTCTAAAATTTCATGTTCATCAGTCATCAGATATGTTCAGCAATCTTGATTGTTTGTGCATTCTTTGATGGATGTAATGTTTTAGGTATTGAGTGGATAGCTGGATATGTGGTGATATCTATTACTGCAGAGATACTTGCACTTTGTTATATTTTGCAAGTAATATCTTTCTTCTATTTTGGTGACCAGGTCAAACCTCTGTACCACTCTCATGATCTGCCGCCTCCAGGGAAGAAAGGGCGCACTTATATATGCAGCTGTATGATTTTTCTACGTCCAACCAGTGGAGCAAAATTAGTTATGAAGAAGTGGATTGAGGAAATGAAAGATCAACCGTGGTCCAGAGCAAAGAAGGCCAATGATCAGCCTGCTTTTAACTGGGCACTAGACAAACTTGCTAACAAGGTATGTTCACTTTAAAAGTTTTTCTCGATAGTCCCCAACAACTGGTACAATAATTTTAGGCCCCATATGTGCGACAAACAGTTGATTATTTCACATTTTCACAAATTCTTTAGATCCTTTGAGTGATTATGTTTTTAATTTTCTGCAGGTGGATCTCTACCTACTGCCGCAGGCAGCATTCCCAACTGGAGGGTTATACTTCAAGAACAAGACTTGGGTGCAGGAAACTAAAGGGATGCATGTTATAATCCACAACAATTATATCTTGGGTTTTGAGAAGAAGATAAAGCGCTTCCATGATTATGGTCTCTGGTTGGTCGATGATCATGCCCTCGAGTCCCCTCTTGGGAGAATATGAGATTGAAAGATGTCATTCATATTTATTAACATAGAAGCTCAGCTCTATCGAAGCCTGCAGGAAATGCTTCCTACCAATTTGTCTGGCGTTCCTGCATGATGGTTTTTGTAACTGACTATGAAAGGGAATCTGGTGTTATCGGCCGACTATTGTTCTGTACTGATGGTTTGTTCAAAGCAATGAATATGGATCCAGAATGAGGCAGGATGTTTCATTCACATGTTGATGTTTGGCAGGGGACTTCAGATAGCCTATACAACGAGGTCTACTGGTTATACAACATAAATTGATGCCTTGTGCCCCTTTGCGCATATTTTTGACTTAGTTTTTTTTTTGTTGAAATTCATTTTTTGTTCACAATCCTTTTCTGTGGTGTAACTTCCCATTAGTTTAATATTTTTCAAATATTCCAGATATTTATTACATTCTTTTTTAAGGGCTATATATAAAAGCATTTTGGATAAACATAAAGATGAGAATTTATTCATCTGGGATGTTATTATTGCTGTGAATTTTTGGATAATGATATAAACTAAACACTTTCATACTGGTATAAATTCTCTAAGCCGCACGGCATATAGCCAAAGAGAATAAGGAACAAAAAGGAAGCAGCAAAGAGGGGGACATCTTTTGATTCCTTTCCAAACGAAGGAAAAAGAGGAGTTGCGTTTTGTTTTGCTGATAGTCAAAGCTGAGTCAAATTAGTCAATTAAGCATTGAACTAGAGACGTGACAAGGGAGATGCACACGTAAAGCACTTAATAAACACTAGAATAATTTACATGAATTATGTTAGCGGCAGTCTCCGTGGGCATGGGTGACTCCCATCTGTTTTGCTTTCAAGCCATTAATGCAAGCGTGGGTTCATTACGTTGATGTATGAGAGCCGATTGCATAGGCGCTTGAGTAACTGTCTCAAATATAATGAGGCACTCGCTCGGAGACTGAAAAAACTGAATATTATAGAATTTCACGTGAAACAATAGAATCAGGATTCATAAACATAGTTATGAAACTTCCTAAGAAATCAAAGCAGATCACTTGTAAAATGCCTCCAATTGCTTGCGTTACTGTATGTATCTTCAGTTCACCTCCTATTCAATTGGTAAATCAATTTTAAAGAGAAACTACACAAACTGTCCATCAAAATCTGCCAAAGTGCAAAAGCTTTATTCAAATAAAAAAAAAAATGCAAAAGCTTAAAGCTACCCTTTTAAGTATTAGGAAATTAAGCTCTGAATGATCTTAATTTCAGCCACTAGTATAAACTATTAGTTTATAAAACACAATTATTGAGAAAATCCAAGCCAAAAACAATACTTGAGATTGTGTGAAGTGGTAACGTAAAATGCTCATAAAATAAACTCGATTTCAAAGGGGAAAATTCCTAATTGCCGCTCTCATGTATGATGCATTCATGTAATGTAAGACAGCTTGTCAAGATATTTTCTCCTGGAAAAGAAAATATACAATAACCTTTGGTGCAATTGCCACGCCAAAATGGTTCAATAATAAATTGGGACCATTATAAAGAAAAAAGGGTAAAGTTCTGAGGACATCTTTTTATTTATTTATATATAAAAAAAAATTTTGATGAGAAATTCTTAGGACATAGACTTAGGGGGTGAAGTATTTCGTAATTTTGGACATATGAAAAAAAAGGAACGTACAGACAGACAATTAATGAGTTTGGATTTTGGCCCGAGTTTATAGCTCACAGGCAAAGCAAGCAATCATCTTGTCGTCTCCTGTTATTATTCTTTTTTCTTAGATCACAAAAAATCCAATTTTTTCTTCTCCAAATATTTCGTTAAACCTTAAAAAATCGCTTTCAAAGTCCACGTCAATATCAAACACCAACTTCTCACCTTCACTGCTACAGCCCAATCAATCTCTGACCTCTCTTTTACTAACTTCACAAGCATCCTTTGCAAAACGCTATCTCCAAAACCCACACCCTTTAAGAAGTGTGTCTGTGAGACTGTAACTTTGTGGGTTTTTGATCTTTGATCTGATTCTTTTAGAAATAAGCTTTGATTTTTATGTGATCGTGTGAAGTTTGAAACTTTTTCATTGTAAATTGATGGGAAGCTAGCTAAAATGGGTTCTTTGGAAAGTGGGGTTCCATTGAAGAGAGACCCTCTTCTTCGGTCTTCATCAACTGGTAGAACTGAAAGGCACCCATTTTTACAGAGACCCAGATCGAAGTTTTCAAGGTTTCTGCTCATCAAGAAGCTAGATTACCTCCAATGGATTTGCACTGTGGCTGTGTTTCTATTCTTTGTGGTTCTTTTCCAAATGTTCTTGCCTGGTTCGGTGGTTGAAAAGTCAAGGGTTTTAATGAAAAATGTGGAATTGAATTCAGAAGATTTGAGGTTTTTGAAGGAGTTGGGTTTGCTGGATTTTGGGGAGGACATAAGATTTGAGCCTTCAAAGCTTTTGGAGAAATTTCAGAAGGAAGCTAGAGAGGCTAGTTTGACTTCTGCTATGAATAGGACACGGCAGCATTTTGGGTACAGAAAACCTCAGCTTGCACTGGTGAGTTTTCAATTTTTGCCAAACTTTTTTCCCTCGTTTATTGCTTTTCAGATATTGCGTTTTGGTTTGGCTACTTGCACTTGTAATGCATTACATTTGAAGCTTTGTTGACTTATTGGTTTCTATATGACCGAGTGCTTACTCTGTATCTTCACTGATTTGTTTTTCTGTGTTGCCCTTCTGCTTTCGTTCTTTTACTTGGAAGGTTTTTGCAGATCTGTCGGTTGCTTCACAACAGTTATTGATGGTGACTGTTGCAGCTGCTTTGCAGGAGATTGGATATGCATTTTCGGTAATTTGACTTCCATACTTTTGAAAAATGTAACTTCAAATTTAGCGATAGCTTCATACGGTTATATGTTTTCATATGCTAATGGTTGCAGTACTGCTTTTATTCCTTCCTTTATTAGTTTGTCAACAGGGACATGCAGGTCTTATGGATTACAAGTAGTCTTTTTAGCTATAAGTATTTACATTCAATTCTGTGTTAAGCATAGATTTACTGGCAGGATTTTTTATGCATCATTGCATGAGATATATATGATGGTGTTTTGTGTCATGTGGTTTATAATTGCAGGTTTATTCACTTGAAGATGGTCCTGTGCATGATGTTTGGAGAAGTTTAGGAGTTCCAGTCACCATTATCCAAACCTATGACCAGTCAGAGCTCAATATAGACTGGCTAAAGTATGCCTTTCATGCTAATTTTGTTTTCAATGCAACAATATTGAATGTCCTCTTGTTTCTGCTCACACAAATGTTTTGTTTGGTTGACCTCATTTGGAGAATCAATGAAATAATGCTACAATTGAGCTTCGTTTCTTTTCATGAGCCCTTTTTCATCTTCTAAATATTATCAAGTTTAATTGTTTGTATGCAGGATCCTTAATGCTATTTACTTTTGAAGTTTAGTAAGCCTTATTATTTCATTTGCTGTATTGGGACCAAATCCAGTCACACCATGATTCAAATGTTTCGAATGAATTACCAATTTGCCATGGTTATTTGAATTGTTGAGAGAAATGTAATATCACTTTAATTTCCTGGGAAATTATGTGACTTGTGACAGTGGATGTTATAGGGATTGGTTTTTTTTATTATTATTATTTTTTTTCAACTTGTTGCTCAACAAGTCAATATTAATTAGCATGGTTCAGTATTTTGGATCCATTAAATGGTGGTTGAATCTGATCTACATATATGTATCTTGTAGTTATGATGGCATACTTGTGAACTCTCTTGAAGCAAAGGGCATCTTTTCTTGGTACGATATATCATTTAATTACATAAAAAATTATGATACTTCCTAATTATTGCTGTCACTTGAACTTGTTGCTTTACTTTCCTCTACTTTCTCTCTCTCTCTCTCTCTCTCTCTCTCCCTCTCTCTCTCTCTCTCTCTCCCCATATATATATATGTCTGAATTTTGAAGATACGCTTTAGTGCAAGAACATAAGAGATGTATTTAGTGGCATGAGGATCTCCTCTAAACTGCACTAGTGAGGCTGCCATAGAAAGGTCTTTCTTAATAGCTATTTACTTAAAAAAGGATCTCAAAATGCACTAGGTTTAGGCCCATGGGTGTGAAACCTCCCAGGTTCAGGAAAATTATATTTGGCCTTTGTTAGGAGTGCAATTGCATGTCGAGATTGCAAGAGAAGGTTGTAGAGATACATTACTCCTTGATATCAGAAAAGCTTTTGGAAAATATGTATACGATTGAGAAATTTCACAGGGCAAGAATATAATTTATAGAGAAGCTGTTAGATTTCTTCTCGTGATACTGTTGTGGTTTTCTATGAACATCCTGTGATCATCAACAATATTGTGCAAACTTGTGTATCTGTATATTGTCATTATGAAAACTCTTTATTCCTTTTGTCAGTGGATGGGATTTCCTAACTATGCAACAGCTGTTCATTTCTATCTTCTTCTTTTTCCTTTTATGGGTAAATTTCTGTAATGATTTGTTGAATTTTCTTAATATAAAAAAGCTGCAATACACTTTCTGTGGTCTGCAGTTTGCTTTTCATGTATATTTCTCAAATGTAGGTGATGCTTTGGTGTTTTTCCCATCAGCAACTTCTCTATCAGCCAAGGTGAATGATTTTACTTGTTACAGTTTTGTGCAGGAACCTTTCAAGTCTTTACCTATACTATGGACCATCCATGAACAAGCGCTTGCTACTCGATCAAGAAAATACTCTTCAAATAGGCAGATTGAACTCTTTAATGATTGGAAAAGACTCTTCAGCCGATCTACTGTTGTTGTCTTCCCAAATTATTTCCTGCCGGTAAGATTCAGACAAAGTTTGATTTTATAGCACTTTGAACATATTTATCATTCTATCAGGAGTTAAAAGGGTGATTTACTATGCCTATACTAATCCATGGTTCATCTGGACATCTGAGTGGCCATTGCTGGCCCTTATTTAGAGCATTTGGGCTCAGTCCCCTGGGACACCTGAATGTTGAGTGGTGATCATCATCCAATAAAACCAACAATATCAATAGAAAAATCATATTTTTAGTAGTGTCAGACAATTGTGTTTCTGACTTAGTAGTCATACTATCATTGGTGTTAAATTGTACTAACTAGAAGTTTGAATGGTTTCTTTACTTGCACAGATGGCTTACTCAGTATTTGATGCTGGAAACTTTTTTGTTATTCCGGGTTCTCCTGCTGAAGCCTGCAAGGCAGATTCCATTATGGTGTTAGACAAAAATCATCTGCTTGCTAAGATGGGTTATGGGTCTGAAGATGTTGTAATTACAATTGTGGGAAGCCAATTTTTGTACAGGGGCTTGTGGTTGGAGCATTCCATTGTTCTACGGGCTGTATTACCGCTTCTTGAGGACTTCCCGTTGGATAATAATTCTTATTCTCATCTCAAAATTATTGTTTTGAGTGGAGACTCAACAAGTAACTATAGTTCCGTTGTTGAGGTGTGTATCTGCAGACTGGTTCAATTTGTTTGGGAAAGATTTATGCATTTATTATTTTTTTGATAGGAAGTTTGAGGATACATGATTTTATGGTTCTTATTGGTTGATCTATTCTTAGGCCATTGCTTACAACTTGAAGTACCCAAGTGGCATTGTGAAGCATGTAGCTGTTGATATGGCTGCAGACAGCGTCCTAAGCATATCTGATGTTGTGATATATGGATCCTTCCTTGAAGAGCAATCATTTCCAGACATTTTAATCAAGGCCATGTGCCTTGGGAAACCAATTGTTGCCCCAGATCTCTCCATGATCAGGAAATATGTATGGTTTTTTATGTTGCTTACTTGACCACACGCCTATATGTCTGATAAAAGTCATAATCCTTGAGTTCTAAGTTTAAGGTTTTTATATCAACGAAAATTTTATGACTAAGCATTCATATCCTTGAGTTCTAAGTTTAACTGAAAGTCATAATCAGCAAGAAGTGCTTGGGATGGTCAGCAACAATCCTTTTTCACTGGTTATCTTTGTGCTCCTCATAAATTCCTCTATATATCTTTTTCCACTTAACTATTTTAACCTCCTCATGATTATTTCTTATTTCTTGGACACATTGATACAATTGCTCATGCCAGTATTAAAACCTCAGAAAATTTTGTCCCCTATCTGGCATACAAAACTAAAAAAGGGGCTAAGTTCCTGTTATGTGAAAAGATTGGTACAATTTGATTTCTCCATTGAGTGAGCATTCTCCCCATCAATGGACTTTCAGACCCTTAAGAAAAGGTCCTGTTAGAATGGATGCTAATTTTAATGGTCATACATCTTGGTGTTAAGTGGCTAATATTATCTGGAAACTGTTGAATCTAGGTCATAGAATCTAATGGATTGAAATATGGGGTATGAAATATGTTGCTATGTAACAATGATTGCTTTCTATGCATCTCAAACACTAAGATTGTGAATCTACATGAATTCCTTTTTGTTTAGTTTTGGATTGTTAAATTGTTGTATATCTTTGCTTCATTGGAGGACTACTAACTGTATTTGCAATAACAAATAGGTTGATGATAGAGTCAACGGCTACCTTTTCCCTAAGGAAAATATCAGGGTTCTTTCACAAATCATTTTGCAAGTTATTTCGAAAGGAAAGTTATCACCTCTAGCTCGCAACATTGCCTCAATAGGGAGAGGTACTGCAAAAAGCATGATGGTGTCGGAAACTATTGAAGGATATGCTTCGCTTCTTGAAAATGTTCTCATGCTCCCATCGGAAGTTGCACCGCCCAGGGCTGTTGCAGAAATCCCTCCAAAATTGAAAGAACAATGGCAATGGCACTTATTTGAAGCAGTATCAAATTTAACATATCTTGATAGAAATTTGAGAAGTCACACATTTTTAGATGACTTCGAGGAGCAGTATAATCGTACTCAACAGCAGACATTTAATGCTATCACTGCAACCAATTATTCATTTCTATACAGTATATGGGCCGAAGAAAAATACAGTCAGATGGTGAATTCCAAAAAAAGAAGAGAGGAAGAAATGGTAAGGACTATAGTGTGCAGTAATTTTTTTGTTTCTAGATATGGATTCAACTAGTTTGCCGCCACTTTTTTTTGCTGTTGGTGCTATGTCTATTTATATATACACACACTTTAAAATCTTGTGCAGTTAAAGGATAGAAGTGATCAATCCCATGGAACATGGGAGGAAGTGTATCGAAATGCCAAAAGAATTGATCGGTCCAAGAATGATTTGCATGAAAGGGATGAAAGGGAGCTTGAGAGGATAGGCCAACCATTGTGTATATATGAACCTTACTTTGGTGAGGGGACCTGGCCTTTTTTACACCTAAAATCTCTTTATCGGGGAATTGGGTTGGTGAGTTCTGTAATATCTCATATATTGTATTCATTTTATAGAGTTATTTGAACATTATATGATATAAATGCACAAACGTGCAATACAATTGTTGTGCCCAAAACATTGATGTTAGTAAAGTGTATGCTGCGCAAACTATGTTGCCATTTTCTTGTTAGCTGAGGCTTTAAATCTCCTATTTGTCTCGTCTTTGTTGTCAATATAATAGAGACGCCTTTGAATTTCTTTCTGACTATTGCATAAAATAAATTCTTGTAGTCCACTAAAGGTCGAAGACCTAGGACCGATGATGTTGATGCACCTTCTCGTCTTCCACTTCTTAATAACCCTTATTATCGAGATCTACTTGGTGAATATGGAGCCTTCTTTGCTATTGCAAACCGGATTGATCGTGTACATAAAAATGCTTGGATAGGGTTTCAGTCATGGAGAATAACAGCAAGGAAGGTATTGGATCTCTCTGTCTCTCTGTCTCTGTCTCTGTCTCTCTATCTCTGTTTCTCTGTCTTCTCTGTCTCTGTCTCTCTGTCTCTGTCTCTACATCTCCCTGAAGTTTATTAATTTTGCCTTACATTTGTACACATGATTTCAACAAACTTTTGAGCGCCTACCAGTGCTTATTCTGCATCTTTGTTTTGTCCTCTTGGGTCTTGTTGGAAGTTGGGATATTGGGCATTATCAGTTTTATATTCTTGGCATGTTGGAAGGCAGATTTTGGTCTATTTCAGCTGGCCTGGGAACCAGTAAGACTCTAGGTTTCATAGTGCCGTAATCATGGATCAAGTAATAATACC
Source organism: Prunus persica (assembly GCF_000346465.2). Lineage (NCBI taxonomy): Eukaryota > Viridiplantae > Streptophyta > Magnoliopsida > Rosales > Rosaceae > Prunus > Prunus persica. Next base: position 22,336,372 of record NC_034010.1, read on the forward strand.
TAATAGAACGTGATTCCATTGTAGTTTTTTTTAAATTTTTTCTGGGAACAATTAATAACAAGAAGTATCAATATGATAATAGTCTTAGCCATATAGCGAGATTCAAAACAAATTTTTTAAGCAATAATAGTCTTGCAACATTTGTAGAGTACATTAATAACAAGAAGCATTGACTTGATGGCATAAACTATACTAGCCAGTGCACGAACAGATGATTGCATATGCATGTAATCAGTCACATATGTATGACGGCTAGGAATCCTAGGATACTTCATGTCATCATGTCAATGCCTAATGTTGTTGCACTCTACAAATGATGTATGACTACTGTTGCTTTAAAATAAAATACCTAAGAAAAAAAGTGAACAAATAAATTGTATAATAAACCTTCTCAAAGTTTGGATAAAAGAGAACTTTGTACCAAGTGGACTGAATGGTTGTGTCTGGTATCTCCACTTTTGTGGGTATTCTTAGAGCTCAGTCCCCAAATTCGAAACAGAGTGGAAAAATGTTTAAACAAAGCAATGAGTTATTTTCCTCTTTCTACATTTTCTTTTATATAGGATCCTTTATATCTAATATGGGGGATTGTGATTGGAACAGGCATCTTTATCTGGAATAGCTGAAAATGCATTGTTAGATGCTATTCAAACACGAAGGCATGGGGATGCACTGTACTTTTGGGTGCGTATGGATGATGATCCACGGAATGATCTGAGACAAGATTTTTGGTCATTCTGTGATGGTATAAATGCGGGAAACTGCAAGTAAGACTGGTGATCCTTTAGTTGATTCTTGTTATGAATTTTGCTCATAACTCTGTCTCTCTCTCTCTCTCTCTCTCTCTCTCTCTCCCCCCCCCCCCCCCCCCCTCTTAATGTCTGTTGAAGAATCTTTCACCTAATCTCTCCACATGGTAAATTGAAGGTTTGCTTTTTCGGAGGCTTTTACAAGGATGTATGGCTTAAAGTACAATATAGAATCTTTACTGCCCATGCCTGTGGATGGGGACACGTGGTCTGTCATGCATAGCTGGGCTTTGCCAACGAAGTCCTTCCTAGAGTTTGTAATGTTTTCCAGGTAGGAGATTTTGCACTTGTGGGCATCTTTACAGAGATGCTCTTACTTATCTACTTAGAAAGTGAATTCTTTAACTGTTAATATGAACTGTTCGGTGTGCAGAATGTTTGTGGATGCTTTGGATGCAGAAATGTATGATGAACACCATTCAAGTGGACGCTGTTATCTGAGTTTGTCAAAAGTAATTTGCGTCGGCTTTTATGAGTTTTCTTCTACTGATAAATATTGCTTTACTTTGTTGTACTTACTGAGTGTATTTGCAAATTGTAGGACAAACATTGCTACTCACGGCTTCTTGAGTTACTTGTAAATGTTTGGGCATACCACAGCGCGAGGAGGATGGTATATGTGCACCCTGAGACTGGTGTGATGCAGGAACAACATAGGTTCAAGAGTCGGAGAGGTCATATGTGGATCAAATGGTTCTCATACTCCACCCTAAAGAGCATGGATGAGGACTTGGCAGAAGAATCAGATTTAGAGCACCCCAGGAGGCGGTGGTTGTGGCCGTCAACAGGTGAGGTCTTCTGGCAAGGTGTATACGAAAAAGAGAGAAATTTACGGCATAAGCAGAAAGAGAAGAGGAAGCAGAAGAGTAAGGAAAAAATAGAAAGGATAAGGAAGCGGACTCACCAGAAAGCAATTGGCAAGTATGTAAAGCCCCCACCAGAAGGCACAGATAATTCAAACGCAACAATGGTTACAAGGATTTAATAATCAAATTGATTTCACGGATTAATTAGGATGTTTTGGAAGTAGAAGTTCATTAATTTGATTATTCTTTTTTCTTTCCCTCTAATTTTTAATTCCTGCGAGGAAGGTGCACATAGTTGTAATCTGTATGTGAGGTCTTTTTGTATGTAAAAAAATGCACCCCTCTGGTCATTAGTGTCAATGAGTGGCGGTAAATGTATAATAGTTTTACTTGCTGTTCCTTATAATCCCATTTTTCCTTTCTCATTACATTCTTAACAGGAAAAGAAAATACAATATTGTGAAGTTGAACATTGTTACTTATGACGCAATCTTCAATGCCTCTGAATGTAACCTCAAATCCCTTTTCTTTTTACCTTCCCCTGGTTTTTCAGAGGTAATTTGTATGCATGTGATTTAATTGTTGATTATGGTCTCTAAATACGGATACTGCTTGCCTCCATATTCCTCTAAATATGGATAATCCTTATTCTTGCAAATTATGATTTGACACACGTTAAACATAATTCATCAAAACACAAAAAGAAGAACTACGCATGTCATAGTCATACTTGGCAGGAATGTAAGTTCCTACTTATAGGGGAATGAATGAAGTATTTTCCTCCAAATATTGCTGGAAGCACGTCAATAATGTGTGTATTTAACTTATAATAATCAAATATTGGGAGCTTCTCCAGTAAGGATTTTTATGTTAAGAGCGGTTTCACCGAGCAGCCTAAGCCCGAGGCTGGGGGCGGGCTGCGCGAAAAAACAAGTTCCAGGGGGCCATGCTTGCCCGGGGCAAGAGGTGGGGGCTACGAGCCTGGGCTGGTCTGAGGGGGAGTTCAGCCCGAGCACGAGCTCGAGTTTTGGGCTAATGTCATCGCTGACGCCAGGCTGGCGTCAGCCCACTCATTTGAATTTTTTTTCTTCTGTTGCCATGTGGCTTCGTCTGGGCTCTCCGATCGGATTTTTTCCTCCAATCCAACGGCAGCCAATTTTTTTGTAATAAAATACTGAAAAAAATTTGGAAATTTTTTTTAAAAAAACCCAAAAATTAATGAAATTTTTTCTATAAATACCAGCCAATTTTATTTGAAATTTGAAACTGAAAACTTTATCCGATTATGAGATATGAATAGTATTGACACGTAGGAACCCGAAAATATTATCCAAATTAATTATTGAGGTAAAAAAATTGTAAAAAAATAAAAAAAATAAATAGTAATTGCCCTTTGCCATGGGAACAGGTGGAAACAGAAATGGCTTTTTGCAAGGGCAACCACTATTCACATGAATAGTGGTTGTCCCAGCCCCCCCTTGCCATGGCAAATGGCAAATGGCAAATGGGTGGAGTTACTCTAAGGATTGGTTGAGGATTTCTAATAGGTTTTTTTTTTTTTAGTCATCTATTAGATGTGTTAGTGAGTAACATATTTTCTATACATGCATCCAATGGCTGAGATTAAAAATATCCTTAACATAAAATCCTTAATGGAGCATTATCCTTTAATCTTTATATATAAAAAATAAAATGTTTTATGTTGAAATCAATTGTTTTTCCATATTTGGTAAGTCTATGCATGGGAAGTGGTTGCTTGGCGCATGGGAAGTGGTTGCTTGGCGCATGGAAAAGTAGGGGGAGAAAGTGAAGCCCTTCTCTCAACTTGGGTTTTGTTTTCCCTCATCATGGGAAAGTTTGGGAAAATGAGTCAACATTCAATGCACATTTTTCATGACCATTTTGTCCCCTTTAACAATTTAGCATTGCAATGTATCATTAAATGCATTCTTTATTTTATTTTATTTAATATGGGTATAATTAAAAATTATACAAACTTTGTTTTCCATTGCTACTCAAAACAAACATGGGAAATAAAACAAAATGAAATCTCCCGGTTACTTTCATGACATTACCAAACGTGGGAAAAAAATCTTCAATTTTCCATCCTTTAAAAAATAACATGGGAAATAATTTATTCTCAAATCCGTTCCGTGAACTAAATAAGGTCTGATTACCTCGAATCTATTTCTATGGGGAGAAAGTAGAGCAAATTTTCAAATGTGACTTAGGAAGTGGTGGAAAATTTATAATGAGACAAATTGACAATGGGTCAACGAACATGGGGGCGTAAGGTCTAGACGACACTGATAGTGAAATGAGACATGTGCCTCGTCAGCTTGACTTGTGCATGCCAGACCAACGAATAATTTAACTTTGTATCCAACCCTACACAGATAATGTAATGATCGATTCATAAAGCGATCCATAATAACAACTGCTAAAGCTCTAAGCCATGATTAATTCTCTTTAATCTCTCCAAATTCCATGGATCCTGAGTGGGCTGACATCGATGTATGTTTTGTTCCTCGAAATGACAAAAATACAATTTGCAAGTCTTACCATGTTGTGGCCGCATGATACATTAGTTAACATAATAATACTAAATTATAACATGTTGGAAAATCTAAATTAACGTAATAATATGAACATGATATATAAGTTTGGTTAGGTTTGGTTTTTTTCTTCTTTCCTGTTGCTGTTGGCAATGTAAATGGCTTGTATTATTTTGGCATCAAATATGACTTTCTTGTCGACGTATGTATAGATTTTGCACAGCAATGAAAAAGTATAATTAAGAAGCGTCATCGCTTTTGGTCCACATTTTCTTGTAACTATTCAAAATTTTATAACTTTTTATATGCGCATCTGGAAAGCTTTACAGTTCATAAAAAAACCATTAATTAATACAACTTGAGGTTTTTACCAGAGGAAAAGTCTTTTAACCACGATGATATGGATAGGAACAGAACAGAAAGCAATTGACAAAGAAAAGATATTGTTGTGAAGAGTGTTTGCTTGAGTTGTGGATATTTACTTGCTTTTCTTATATTCTAAGAATTTTTATTATAATTGTAATTGATTTACTTTAATTTTTGATTTCTTACTGTAAATAGATTTAGGAATTTATTCATATTTTAGCATGGCATCAGAGCCAGTAGTAGAGGGATTGCGCCCCATCTGTTGGAGATGGTGGTGAGTAGTAGAGGGGTTGTAAAAAATTGGTTCGTTGATACCCTTTTGTTGATTTGGATCAGTAGGGCTCGACATGTATGAGAAAAACACTGTTTTGTTATTCCCAATCAATAATATTATGCTATGTGAAAGTATTAGAGCATCCACAATGTTTCTCTCTATTTCTTGTCTAAAATTTAGCTAAAAATACAAGAAAATAATTTTAGGAGCTCTCTAAAAAATTTCAACTCCAACCATACTCCCTAATTTGGAGAGTCATAAATGCTATAACTCTTTTTTGACTGACTCATCTCTATTAAAAAAAAAAAAATAGTTAGCATTAAATTATATAGAGCAATTATGAGTCATTTCTCTCTCCTCGGATTTAATAGGTCCTAGAGGACTCCTTATTTTAGGAGATGTATAGGGAGCATGGTTGGAGTTACATTTTTATGATTCCTTCCTAAAATTTGTCTAAGGATATGGTTTAGAGAGCCCATTGTGAATGCTCTTATCACGCTTGTCATGCGTTATGCTATTTCCGTTTTATGGAAGTTTTTTTCCTTTTATAAAAATGATCCTTAATGATAAGAAAATCTACAAAATGAATGATTCGGATCTTTAAGATGTTTAACTGAATATATAATATTCACATTTCAAAAATCTCCTTTATTAGAAAATTAGATAATCTATGTATCAGATCGTAAGTGAATCTAGAATAGTTAATAACTTAATTGATGTAGCGAGTCTCTTTCCCAAAACCACAAGCATTTTTATAAGCCTATTTGGTTATGCCTTGTTTTTTCCCAAAAGTAAGAAATTAAAAAACTTCGAATTCAAACGAAAAATTTGGTCCGTCACAGTCGACATCAACCTGCAATACAATATCTTTCGTTGATTGAATAGTGGGCTGCCATGTGCTGCGGGCCAGTGAAGATTTGAGGTAAATAAAAGGTCAAAAGTCACTTTTCCTTCCTATAGTTTAGTACTTTAATTATTTTTAACTTTATTTTTTTAATTCTGTTAATTTTGACCATGTAATTTCATATTTGCAACAATTTAAGGACAAATTAATATTCCTGTCAATTTCTTTGATGATGTAAGGGACAATTTCATCGACCCAAAATCATTGAGCATAAAAACTCGTTTGAAACTCCTCGAATTTCATATTAGGGCTTGAAATTAGTCATTTGGGTTTAGGGTTCTTCAAAAATTGGGATTAGTGGTTGAATTTCAAGCCCAAATATGAAATAGGAAGAATTTCAAACAAGCTTTTACGCTCAAAGGTTTTGGGTTGATGAAATTGCCCCTTGCATCGTTAAAGAAATTGACAAGAATACTAATATGTCTTTGAATTGCTACAAATACGAAACTACAATGACAAAATTGACAGAATTGAAATTACAGGGTCAAAAATGATTAAAGTGTCAAACTACAAGGACCAAAAGTGACTTTTGATCTAAATAAAAATAAAAATAAACCTATATAACCAGTATTTTAACAAATAAATAAATAAAAATATGCAATTTCATACCTTACTAACATCAATATGCAAAGGTCTTTTGCATTTGTATTTGGTGTCAAAGATTATCGTAACACCAATACTCATAATAAAGGTAAAGTCCTTAGCTCTAACTCTCAAATTTTAACCTTTGTCCTTAGCTCTAACTATAATTTTATTTTATTTTTGGTTTGTACTTACAACTAAAGTGGTTTATATAATTTAATGTATACTTTTACTTTAAAAAAAATATAGAAACTGTAAATACCAAAAAAATAAATAAAAATCATTTAGATTTTAAGCTAATAACTTTAGATAGCTCACCCGCTAAAAAATTCCTCATTCACCAGGTGTGGATCTATAAATATTAGAGACCTAGACTTTGGCTTCTATGATACAGCTAGTTTTATTACACCATGGCCGATCTTCACGATCAATGGCGCCAATCCATAATAATCTTGCATGAACACAATACCTTTAAAATCACGTTTAATATTCTCCTAATCAATCTTGCCAAACAAGTTGCTTCCACTTCCACTTCCACTCATGCTATTCTTGCTTTTGTCGTTCCCATTCTCCTCACCTTTGTTGAAATCAAATTCCCAGGATCAATAATGTCAGCTACTCCATTTGAAACCCATCCAACCCTAATCCTAGTTTCCATAGCCAGCTTAATTGCTTATTGCTTGGCTGTTGGGGCTAGGTTAAGATTCCCTACTTACGCTCGTACCTACTCTCGCTTCGCCATGAGGTTTTTTGGTCTGCTCTCAGTCGCCTCACTGCTCTCAGTTTTGCTTCCAGGCTATTGGCACCCTGTCCCGTTCTTGATTTTCATCTTATATTTCATGGGCGAGTACGCATGTTGTTTTGGTTTGCTGCGAATGCTATGTCAGGTGGCTTACCAACGACTGGAGAATGGATTTCTCTGTGTCTTTGGGGCGCGTCAACGTCGGTCGATGCGCACGCTGTTGCCGTTAACATTCAGGGATTTGCGTCACGTTCAAAACTAGCTTAATTAGTTCATGGATATATATACATGAAATCAATCTAATAGCAGCTTAGCTCATGTATATTATTTTTTATATGAAAGTCAGAAGGTAACCTTTTATGATTAAAAAAAGAGAGTCAAGGTAACCTTCTACACATCACAGTGCCTTGGTTGGTTCATAATCAACTTGGCTGTTTGTTCATGGCTAAATGTATATTTAACTTGTTTAGTTTTTGTTTCCCTAGCTAGTGCTCCATCGTGTCTGGTGAAACTGATCCAGTTTTGGAATGAAACTGGAGTATTAAAATTGATTGAAACGCTCACTATATTTGAATAAACTCTCGCATGTACTCCTAATTACCTTTGTTCACCTTCAATTCCGTCATGATAACAGTTCATTGTTTATCAAATTAAGGAATAATCAAGCTAAGCTCATTGATGCTCTTCTTTAATTAACATCAGGCCCAGGGCAGCAGAAAAACTTTAATATTCCCTCCATTATTCATCTTTTGGCTGTACTTTAATTAATGCTCTAGGATCTCGATTTGGTACGCGATCACTATCAAAATTTTGCTTAAATTTTCCAACCAATAATCCTCAGCTTCTGATCACCTTTTGTATTGGTGATAGGTATTTGTGCCTATCACTTTTTGTTGCGATTAAAGGGAAGTTTTACTACTTCTCCATGTACGGCACTTCCTAGGAGTTAATGGATTTGAGTATGAATTAGAGTTAATAGATTTACTAACAGTTTAGCTAATGAAGTGGATAAATTTTAGGTTTTTTGTGAGCTTGAATATGTTATTGTAAAAGTATCTTCAACAATCTCTTCAACAACTTTGGAATGCTAAAATAGATGAGCCACATCATCAAAACCCTCTCCAACAGCCTTGTTAAACTCAGTCATCAAAGCTGCAACATCTTTCTGTCTCTCTTCATGACTGATAAGTTGACCTTGGCTCTTCAAAACATTTGATTACTTTGGAAAAATAAAAACTTACCTTGAAAATGTTAAAAACATGCAATTTTGTTTTCTTTTCAAGCAATAAATATAGACATTTTTCACATGTTTTCATTCTTTTTCATGACATTGCATTAATTGAATTAAAGAGTCTACTAGGGCACAAAATATTAAAATAGCAAACAAAGCTTTTCAAATTGCCAATAACTCAACAAACTTCAATTTGAAGAGTTTGGTTTGCTACTACTGTTGGAGATGCTCTAAATGTCCCTTAAAATGAGTATGAACTTAAAAATGACACCATAATTTGGAGGATTTTTTGTAATTTGTCATAATATTTATTAATTGAGATTTTGACGAAAATGGAGAGAAGAAGGATCGGGATGTGTCCGTTTGCCTCGATTGACTGGCTTAGAGCAATTCCGGCTGGCAGCCTTGGCCCGGATAGGAGGGGGCCCAAGCCCCAGGTCGACGTTCCAGCTGGCTTCAGCAGCTCGGGCAGCTGGTGGGCTCCACAAACCTGGGTAGGCCTGAAGGCAAGAACATCCTGGGCTATTGCCTGAGTTTGTTGACGTCAGCAACGAAATTTTAAAAAAAAAAACTAAAAATGATAGATTTTTAAAAAATAAATACTTAGTCATATTCTTCACTTCTCACACCAAAACTTTATATAGATTCCTTTCTTCATATTTCATGTGAGTAATGGTTGTCCTTGGGTTGCCATGACAATGAGTGGAAACACTATAAGCCTTTTGCAATGGCTGTCACTATTCATGTGAATAGTGACAACCCTTACCTTGTCCTTACTCTTTGTCATGACAAATGGGTGGAAGTACTCTTATTACAAGACAAGCCCTGGCTGCAGGAGTTGCAACTTTTATCTTTATCCACAATATAGCTTTTTCCTGTAAATTTTGTTAAACTTCTTATACTTTTTGGAAGCTCTCTGTTCATTAAGAAATTATTAAATAATGAACATAGTGCTACACCAAGTTAGGTCATGTTTAAAAATAAAAAAGGTTTTTTATGCTAAAAAATGTCATTTGCTTGAAAGGGATGAAGAAATTGCTTGGTCATTCCTTTGGACTGATAAACTACTTCTCGTCCATTTATTGTGAAAAATTGTATAAAGAAAAATAACCAGAATGATAACCTTGTCCTTGAATGTCATGTTTGTAAAAAGATTGGGCACAAAAGTGCAAATTGTCACATCCTGGGATCGGCTCCGTTGTAACACGATATTATCCGCTTTGGGCCCCCCTCTCTGCCCTCACGGTTTTGTTTCTGGGAGCTCATGAGCAACTTCCAGTGGGTCACCCATCCTGGGATTGCTCTAGTCCCCAACTCACTTAACTTCGGAGTTCCCATGACTCCGAAGCCAGTGAGCTTCCAAAAGGCCTCGTGCTAGATGGAGGCGGGCATGTACATATAAGGTACATAACCCCCTCTCCGTTGGTCGATGTGAGATGTTACACAGATTGTTGGTATAGGTGTACCCGATGCAGAATACCCAACCATTCTCAAAGAGATTGCAGATATCAGAAAAACAATGAAGCCAATTTCACAGAAAATAATGACTCTCCATAGCAACTATTTTATGGGAGACTTTGGAAAAGGCCAAAGGAGAGAGAAATTTTTTAAAAGAAGCCAAAATGGACAAGATTGCCCTTATTTATTTTTGGATATCCTAAGGAACCCTTTACATTTGCATGTCTTTGGTTTGAAAGTTGAGAGGTTTTTCTGTCTTTTTTGAAAAAGTTTTGGTTTTTTCCAAGAATGAAAGTTTTTTTTGTGGCTAAAACCTAAATTTACTCTATTTTATATATGTCTCAGCGCTCGTCAAGAACCACAAGATATATGGTACGTGGATAGCAGATGCAGTAACCACATGATGGGAAACAAACAATGTTTTGTCAAATTTGAAGAAAATGTGAATTCACAAGTCATGCTCGGAGATGGAAAGCTTCACAACTTGGAAGGCAAGGGTATTATCTCTGTTCAAACTCGAAAAGGTACACCAAAACTAATCTATGATGTGCTATATATTCCTAACTTGGCACAAAATTTACTAAGTGTAGGACAACTCCTACAAAAAGGCTTCTCTGTTAAATTTGATGATGATCACTGTGTTATTTCTGATAAAAAAGTATAACACTGTAGTGGCTAAGATAAAAATGATGGCAAACAAAGTCTTTCCATTGATCATGACATCAAAAGAAAACTATGTTTTGGAAGTTGAAAATGTAGAAGAATCACTTTTGTGGCATATGAGATACGAACATCTAAATCAAAGAAGTCTACAGCTCTTACACCAGAAAGATTTAGTGGTTGGCCTTCCTTCCGTTCAGTCTGAGAAAGAAATATGTGAAGGTTGTATTTTTGGAAAATTCCACTGCTTACCATTTTCACAATCAACATGGAAAGCAAGAGCCCCTCTTGAGTTGGTACATGCAGATATATGCGGGCCGACTCGAACACCATCTTTTAATGGCAAGAAATACTTTCTTATCTTTGTTGATGACTACAGCAGGATGATGTGGGTTTATTTTCTAGAACAAAAGTCAGAAGCATTCTCTTTTTTCAAGCAATTTAAGGCCTATGGAGAGAAACAAAGTGGATACAATCTGAAGACGTTGAGAACTGATCGTGGTGGAGAGTTCACATCAAATGAATTTTCAGAATTTTGCAAAAGCAATGGAATAAAAAGAGAATTGACGGCAAGCTACACTCCACAGCAAAACGGTGTTGCGGAATGAAGAAATCGAACCATTGTGGAAATGGCAAGAAGCATGTTAAAAGCAAAAGGTCTACCAAATGTGTTTTGGGCTGAAGCAATTCATACCTCAGTGTTTATTCTCAACAAGTCACCTACCAATCTGTCAAGGATATGACTCCTTTCGAAGCATGGCATGGGTTTAAGCCAAAGGTTGATTTCTTTAAGGTCTTTGGTTGCATAGCCTATGCACATGTTCCTTCTCAAAAGAGAGAAAAGTTTGATGAAAAGGGTGAAAAATATATTTTTGTGGGCTATAGTGACAAGTCCAAGGCATACAGATTGATTGATCCAAGAACTAATAAGTTGGTTATTTCTAGAGATGTTGTTTTTAATGAATTCAAGGTATGGAGATGGGAAAACGAACAAGGTGAAATACTGAGACTTTTTGAGGAACCAGAAACATCAAATTCAGAATATGCTGCCCCAAAGTCCAATTCCAAGTGCAAGAACATCTGATCCTTGTTCACCAGATTCAACTCCTAGACTAAATGCAAGAACGTTTTCATTGGCAGACATATATGAGTCGTGTGATCTTGCTTTGAGTGCTTTGGAGCCTTAAAAATTTGAGGAAGCAGTGAAAGAAAAAATTTGGCAAGACGCAATGGAAGAAGAAATTAGAGTTATCAAGAAAAATACTCCTTGGGAACTTGTTGATCGGCCTAAATCAAAGGACATCATTGGACTTAAATGGATCTACAAGACAAAATACAAAGAAGATGGCTCAATCCAAAAGTATAAGGCTCGGTTGGTTGCCAAAGGCTACTATCAACAACTTGGAGTAGATTTCAATGAAACGTTTGCTCTGGTTGTACAAATGGAAACTATACGAACTGTGTTGGCTTTGGCAACACAATTGAAAAGTCAAGTTTTTCAATTGGATGTCAAGTCCCTTTTTTTTAATGGAGAACTTGAAGAAGAAGTTTACGTCGAGCAGCCGCAAGGATATATTGGAAAGGGAAATAAAGACAAAGTTTGTCAACTTCGGAAAGCACTATACGGCTTAAAGCAAGTGCCAAGAGCCTAGAATAGCAAAATTGATCAATATTTCTGTTAAAGTGGATTTGTAAGAAGTCCAAGTGAGCCATCACTCTATCTAAAGAAAGAAGGTACACATGATTTTCTTATTGTGTGTCTTTGTGTTGATGACTTGATTTATACAAGTACCAAACCAAGGATGGTAGAAGCATTCAAGAAGGACATGATGAAAGAATATGAGATGACTGATTTGGGTTCTATGAAGTATTTTCTAGGAATTCAAGTCCAACAATCGGAAAAAGGGATTTTTATGTATCAAGAAAAGTATGCAGAAAATCTCTTGAAAAGGTTCAATATGTTGAACTGCACCAATGGCAATTAATTTAAAGCTTTCAAGTAATGATGAAGTATCAAGAGCTGATGCTTCTATGTATAGAAGTATTGTTGGCTCACTTATTTATTTATCTAATACAAGGCCAGACATAGTTCATGCAATTAGTGTTGTATCTCGATTCATGAATGATCCAAGTAATCATCATTTTGCTGCTGTTAAAAGAATACTAAGATATGTGCAAGGAACCAAAGGATATGGCATCAAATATACACAAGAGAAAGAAAGCATTTTAGTTGGGTTCACAGACAGTGATTGGGTTGGTGCAATTGGTGATAGAAGAAGCACATCTGGGCATGTGTTTTTCTTGGGAAGTAGAGTTATATCATGGTCGTCGAAGAAGCAAAGTACAATGGCATTATCAATAGCCGTAGCAGAATATATTTCAGCCACAAGTACAGCATGTGAAGCAGTTTGGATTAGAAGAATATTAGCAGATCTTCGTCAAGAACAAAACACTCCAACAAATTTGTACTGTGATAACATGTCCACAATTGTCATGACAAAGAACCTAGTCTTTCATAGCAGGTCAAAGCACATAGAACTTCGTCACATTTTATCAAAAAATTGGTTGAAGATGGAGAGATTGAATTGAAATTCGGTGGTACTGATGAGCAGATTGCAGATGTTTTTACAAAAGCACTTCTAAGAGAGAAGTTCTACTATTTCAGAGAAAAGCTAAATGTCGCAGGACAAATGTATTAAGAGGGAGTGTTAAACGTAATGCATTTTCCTTGTAAGATGTATCAGTTGTTAAGTAGAGTTGTGTCTATTGAGAAGAGCTATGTTTAGGAAGAGTTGTATCTCATTAGAAGTCTAGAGTTGTGTCTGCAACTCTTGGAACTAATCCAAGAGTTATGTCTGTTATGAAAAGGTCTGAATGTTATTATAAATAGCCAATAAGATGGCCTAGTGTTGTAATGAATTTTGGGAAATAAATAAAGCTTCAGTTTTGTGTTTGAAAACCCTCTTCCATATTCTCTCATATCCATCTTTCTCCAACATCATGTATATTTTTTATATGAAAGTCAGAAGGCAACTTTTATTATTAAAAAAAAAAGAGTCAAGGTAACCTTCCACACATCACAGTGCCTTGGTTGGTTCATAATCAACTTGGCTGTTTGTTCATGGCTAAATGTATATTTAACTTGTTTAGTTTTTGTTTCCCTAGCTAGTGCTCCGTCGTGTCTGTTGAGCCGTTATAAAAGTATATTTATAAATATATCCTATTGTTTGTTAGAATGTATTGAAAAAAAAAATGATGTACTATAAAGCGCGTTGTTAATTTCGTCCAATCTCAGACTGAATTGTAATTAGCATTTAATTTCAAAGGACTATATCATAATTTAAGGATAAAAAATTTCTCACGTATGCCTTTGGATAATTAAATAGTACTAGCGTTGCTCAACACACAAATTATAACTTAAGAGAAGAGACTTTTGCTTTAATTAACTTTTTACTTAATAATTATCATTTATGAGATTTAAGTGTCACTTAAGACCAAATAATCATTGATGATCAATTGAACTCGAGTGAAAGGGGTGGACGCATTAGTTTTCTTTTCTAGTACTCCCACCGATCACATTAGGAATGGCTGGTTCATTCATGGGTATATGCTTTTGTGTTATTTTAAATTTATTTCTACATTTATCTTATATATAATTAACATGAATATAGCCTATAAACTAACACAAAGCATCAACACATCCTTTTTCACAAAATCCTCAGAATGGAGTAAGACAAACGAGTGCTCTATAGAGATTCTTACAGAATATGTTTTAAAGTCCAACCACTATTTGAATAAAGTTACATGATGAGAAAACAAATGGTTTAGAGTTTATAAATAAACTAACCAGAATACCCCCATGATCAAGAAACCTCTAATATTATAATTATGGGCAGTTTTGTCCTACCAAACAAGTTTTTAACCTCCAAAATCTCGCAAGTTAAGCTCATTGATTCTCTTCTTTAATTAACATCAGGGGCCAGGGCAGCAGAAAAAGTTTAATATTTGCGTATGATACAGAAATTCAAGTAGGCCACTAAAGATGATCCAATTCTTTTGGGCCACAAATGAACTTGTTTTGGGCAGCAACAGTGGCATGTCTCTACTTGGAGAATGATTTGCATGTCACGGAAAAGTTCTGTTTTGCCATCTTCATCCAATCACACTTTTTCTTCTCTACCTGACCTAATATCTATATGGAGTACTGGTGGCCCAAGTTTCTGAATATGGTAGAAATTTTCAGAAGGCATTCGAGGTTTTGACTGAGCTGCTCAACGTAGAAGGCATTCGACCCCATAAGCACCAGCTTCAATTAAATAATCAATCGTTAGCCAATATGGTGTTTTTTTCTTCTTCTTCTGGCATATCCCTTCACTTTGTTGGATATTATATATTCAAATCTCATAAACGAGGGTTGAGTAAAAGAAAAAAAAGTACTTTGGGCAAATTGTAGTAGTACTTCTCCTCTCTTAGTATTGAAAATTCTAAACACAACTTGCATGCCCTTTAGTGCCTACTTCTTTTCTCCATCTCTTTTGATTTTCTCAAGCCCAACTAGAGTGTGCATGTGATTCCATTGGCTGTTTGAGTCTCCAAATTTGAAGGAATGCACAACAGTAGCAACAGTTGTATGTCTCTATCGACTTACATGAGAAAAATATTGTTTTGCTATTATCATCCAATCAGGTTTTGTTATATGGAATTCTTATCATGTATGCGAAAAGTATGACTTGCACATTAAAGAAAAGTATTATTTTACTATTCTCATCTAATCATGCTTCTCCACATGAAAATTTTATCATGTATGGAGAAAAGTAACTGATTAGAGGTAGCAAAACATCTCGGTGGTATAAACTTTTTATCCTCCACCTGACCTAATATCTATATGGACGGAGTACTGGTGGCCCAAGTTTCTGAATATGGTGGAAAATTTCAGATTAATTAACTGAGAAAGTGGAGGAAGTATATATCGAATGCGACCCGTATCCAAAAAATAATAATAATAACGAATGCGACAAATTGACAATGACCATAGCGACTGCCACGATTGACTTGAGGTGGCCTACTGGGATTTATTATCAGGTGTACAAAAAGTATAATAAATATCGATTCAGTGATCTGGTACCCGATCACTATCAAAATTTTGCTTAAATTTTGCAACCAATAATCCTCAGCTTCTGATCACCTTACGTATTTGTGATAGGTATCTGTGCCTATCACTTTTTGTTGCGATTGAAGGGAAGTTTTTCTACTTCTCTATGTAGGGCACTTCCTGGGAGTTAATGGGCTCGAGTATTAATTAGAGTTAACATACTTACTAATAGTTTCGTTAATTAAATGAGTAAATTGTAGATTTTCCATGAGTTTGAATATGTTATTGTAAATGTCCCTTAAAATAAGTATGAAGTTAAAAATCACCTCATAATTTGCGGGATGATTTGTAGTTTGTCCTAATATTTATTAAGTGAGATTTGAGGAAAATGGAGAGAAAAGAAGAATCGGGATGCGTCCGTTTCCCTTGATTGACTGGCTTGGTACAAGACAAACCTCGGCCGCAGAAGTAAGACATACCTTTTTTCATTGTAAATTTTGTTAAACTTCTTGTTCTTTTTGGAAGCTCTCTGTTCATTAGGAAATTATTAAATAATGAGCATAGTGCAACACTAAGGTCATGTTTAAAAATAAAAAAGCTTTTTTTATGCTACAAAAATGTCATTTGCTTGAAAGGGATTGGGATTGAAGAAATTGTTTGGTCATTCCTTTGGACTGATAGACTACTTCTCGTCCATTTAGTGTGTAATGGAATGGTATAAAGAAGTGAGCCAAATGTGAATGTCGCAGTCATCACATAGATATATTATACAAAGTAATGTAATAACTAGTGAGGAGATGGAGAAGTGGGGAAAGGTGAAACTTAATACATATTTATACAATTGGGTTGGCCAAAAATAGATTTGGAAATAGGTCCCCATGAATTTAACTGATGATTAAAGAATGTTTTACAAATAGCATTGATTAAAATTGTTAACGAGTGACATGTTTTAATAATAATATAATTCCCTAATGCATCAACTTGGTGGTTGACACTTGATGTGGATGTGATGAAGAAAAAAAAAGTGATGTTATTTCTACATATTTATCGAAGACATTGCTGATCACCTCTCCCACAAGTATTTGATGAGACTTATTTCTATTAGAGAGGTGATTAGTAAATGTAATATAAATAAATCACTGAAAAGAAGTGATGGATTTCAAGAGGTAGCACATTTTTTTAGGTAACTTTTTGGGTCTATATAATTCATGGACTTACATTTCGGAAGGAGTCTCCCCTGGAAGATAAATTAATATTCCTTTAAACCACTCTAATGCCATGGCTGCAGAAATCCGCTATCAATGGCGATCCATAGTTTTACATGAGCATGATTCCTTTATTTATGTCACATTCAACATTCTACTAATCAATCTTGCCCAACAAGTGCCTGCTCCTGCTCCTGCTTCCACTTCCACTTCCGCTTCCACTCATGCCATTCTTGCTTTTATAGTTCCCATTCTCCTCACCTTTGTTCAGATTAAATTCCAAGGAGCGTCTTCACCTTTTGAAACGCACCATACCACCACCATGGTTGCCATAGCCAGCTTACTTGCATTCAGCTTGGCTGTTGGGGCCAAGCTAAGGTTCCCTACTCACTCTCCTACCTATTCTAGCTTCGCCGTAGGGTTCTCTGGTTTACTCTCAGTTGCTTCGCTGCTCTCCCTTCTGCTTCCCGATTCTTGGCACCATGTCCCCTACATGGTGTTCTTCATGTATCTGATGAGCGAGTGCTTTGCAGGGGTTAGAATGATAGGTCGATTGGCTTACCAGCAAGCTGTTCATGGATTTCTTTGTGTGTTATTCTACTTATTCGAGCATCACCGTTGGGTGACAAGGGCTCGCCAATTGCCCCTCACATTTGTATGATAATGGCCTGCTTGAAATCTGACTTTCACAATATTTTCAATTTGCTTAAAAACCCTGGAGCTCGTGGCTAAGGATGGGAAGGATGCCTGATGAGTTGATGCATGGATCATGTATATATGTATGTAAGTGTGTGTATGTATAATATTGTATTTTTGTATTCTAAGTTGTCTTCCCTCATACCATATGGGGTCATTTGGTACGAGAGACTGTTATGGACTGGACTAACTGTCTTGGATTAGCTCGGATTGGACTAAGCTGGATTAAGTACTAACCTACGTTTGATGTTGTGTTGGACTAAGAAGTTAAATTATAAAAATAGTGAAGACATATGTTTGGTGCTTTGTCAGACTAAAAAATAATTATTTTAATATTTAAATTTAATTAGAGATTTTAACCTAAAAATAATTAATTAATTATACAAGCCAACCCATGTGAATTTATAAAAAAAGAAAAAGAAAAAAAAAGCCCGGCCCTTGCCACCTTTCTCTCCTTTTTTTAGTTTTTTTTAGTTTTTTTTTTGCCATTACCCTTAGTTTAGATGAGGGAAAATAACTCGGAATTTAGCTAAAAATCGGGAATTTAAGAGAAGAAATTGACAATTTCTTTGTTTGGCAACTTAAGTGTGAAATTTATTAAATTACGCCTGGACAAAATCATGGAAATTGGGGCATCAATTCCCAAGTTTAATTTCCATCGAAATAAGCGTCATTTCACAATTTCCATAGTGTCATTTACAAAATTCGACATACATAAATTCAAACACTGAAATTTTCAATTGCTAGAGAATTGAAATGGTGGAAATCTAAATTTCGTTATTTTAGAATTCTATATAATTTTCAATTTCTTCATCTAAACGAAGGATTATGGAAGGACAATGCAATCACTGCCATGGGCCTCTAGAGAAAAAATTGGCAAGGTATATAAGAGGGCCAAGGCCCCAATAAGAAAGAAATTAAAGTAGAATTTTCTGTGGGCTTAACTAGACGCAAATTTTCAATTAATATACAAAGCATTGCAAATTAGTCACTCTTTTTTGAATGGTCTTCCTTCCTGCCACGCGAGGACCAATTGCTTGATTACTGAAACTATTTTTCATCCAGTTATTCAATTATTTTTATTATTTATTCAGAGAGAGTTACTTTGACGCACAATCAATTATTTTTGTTGTTATTTTTTAGAGTATTACTAATATTAGTGGGGCATGCAATTTCCAGAGTAAGATTAACTCAAATTTTGCCAAGGCTATGTAGATTTTGAGAGAGCAGCTTCTATAGCAGATTAGGATGTTTGGAAGTAGAACCTCAAACAAAACCAGGAGGAGAAAACGAGCTAGCCCATTTTGCTTGATGACCTGGCACGTCAGACAAAGCTTCTTGCTTCATGACCTGCTTTGTTTTTTACTTGATTAACTTGTTCATGACTAAAACAAGGCGCTTGATTGACTTGTCAAAATTAATGCTGATGCCCCGTAGCACCAACCCAACTGGTATATATACGAACCCTTCTTGTTTCTATAAATACACCTCATTTCAACAAAGGTCTCTCTCTGCGAGCATGGCCGATCTTCACTCTCAAAGGCGCCAAGCCATAACCTTACATGTACACAATTCCTTTGTTTTCTCATTCAATACTCGGCTTATCAATCTTGCAAGGCAACATTTGCCTACTCCTTCCCCCCATTCCATTCTTGTGTTTATAGTGTCAGTACTTGTTGCCCTAATTCCAATCAAGTTCCCGGGAATATCAATGTTGTCTTCTCCATTTGAAACCCATTGTACCACCACCATGGTTGCCATTGCAAGCTTACTTGCTTACAGCTCCGCTGTTGCGGCTAGGCTAAGATTCCCTACTTACTCTCCCACCAACTTTCGTTTGGCCATCATATTTTCTGCTTTACTTTCAGTTGCATCTCTGCTATCACTTCTCTTTCCTGACTCCTGGCACCACATCCCATACGTGATCTTCGTCTTCTACTATTTCATGGCCGAGGGTTTGGGCTTGCTCCAAAAGTTATGTCAGCGTCGCATGACGCGGACACCTACATTGCTACCTATGACAACTGCTGATATTCATGGATTTGCTGTCCGTGATACATATACATGGAGCTTCAATTGAGGGATTCAACCTCTCAACCATGAAAGCTGTTGTTGGATTCTGTTTATGTGTTTGAAAATGCTCAATGTTTTCTTTCAAGTAGTCTCATAATCATATTGGATGTTATTGGAAGGTTTCGTTAATATATATTACATATTTCATATTAGTTTCTTCAGTCTTATATATTCCTTTTTCTTTCTTATTTCTTTGTAACTTGTTTTTCTTTCAAGTACTTACTCCTTACCATTTGAGTAAGACTTGTATTCTTATCAAACTTGATACAAGTGCTCATAACTTGAAGCTCTGTTAGGTTACGGCGGTTTTTTAGTATTCTTTAAAAAGGCTAGAATAATAGTTTAGAAATCATTTTAAAAATAAAAAATAGAATGAAATGCGTCCCTATTTTCTCTCTACTCTTATCTATTTCTTGTTTTCCTTAGTTATAATATAAACCTGACGGAGTAAATACGAATGCATACCCACCCCGAGTGACCCCGATTGCCATCTTTATTTCTCTATAGGCAACATTTTTTGGGAATTACCTTAACTATTTTCGATCAATTTTACGCGTTATTTTATTATAGCACATATGAATATTCGTTCAAACTAATAAAATAAATAAATACATAAATTAGTTAATTAAAATCTTTGAAAATCCTTTATTTGTAAAATATCTTTTAATAATCTAAAATGAAGATAAAAGTATTTTCCTAGGTTAGATTGTGAGGGATGTACGACAGATTATAGTTTTGTCTTTGTCCCATGCTCCAAAAGTCTTAGGCCAACCTTGCCGGCCTTTAACAATTAACTCTTACTTAAGTCTGAAGAAATTATACATCAATGGATTTCCCGATGAAAACATGTAGGGGCGGAGGAGCCCAAGAATTTGACATAGTCATGTAATTAGCGACGGGAACGCCAAGAGTTAGACATAGTCACCATCGCGTTATGCCACAAAGAAGAATGGTAAAGACGGTAGTAACTTGGTGGCTTGCAAAATAATCGTCATTTTGTTACTTTTGTCTCGACCTACCAAATTTCAGGTGGAACAAAATTATATCTTAGCCAAAAAAACAACAAGAATATAAAAATAAAAAAATAAAAAAATAATCTGAAAATAAAATGGATTGATGAAACCCTTTTGATCATAGAAACAATCGAAATAAGCAAGTTCCTCTTTATTTATTTTGGAAAATTACACTTGATTCATTCATTGAAGATGCTAGGGAATAATTGTATGAAAAAACAAGCAACTTAAATCGCCACTGTAATTTTTCTGGCCTAGTAAAGTCCGTCTCAGTGTCTCGGTGCTCGGCATCTCCCCCAACTTCCTCTAGCCATCGTCCTAACCTGCTTCCAATGCGAGGAAGGCCACCCATGCGTGGCATGAAGAATAATGTCTCTCGTGCTTGGATATGCTTCAAGATTAAATGGACCGTCCAGATTTGAAGTCAGGCGATCAGATTGTTATATTGCACCTCCATTCCAATCCATGCTTGATATCTCCGTAAAGACCAGCACCTTCCAAATCCTCCCTGCCCATGCCTGTCAAAAACCACACAAATTTGGCGTTGTTGTGCTGTGAAAATAATCGCTGTCAGATTTGCTGTGAGAGAAATCAATTGTGAGAGAAAATATTTGTGATTAAAAAATAACATACGCAGCTTAGAAAACCATGGACCAACTTTGCTCCATACCCAAGCAGTGGCGTACAAGGGTGGAGGGAGCTAAGGCCCAGGGGCGTACGCCCCTCTTAATGTTCTTGAGACATTGGGTTTCTTAACACAATTACACATCTTTTATCAAACTTCAAAGTGCCTTTTATGTTTTTCTTCTCTCCCTTTTCCACTACTACCCATACTCTCTTTTTGTTTTATTTTGACTTTAATTGTAGTAATAAACTACCATTTGAATTTTGTTAGTGACATGTGTATATTTAACTTAGTACATGCAATATCTTTTGTTAGTATCGATGATGAGTAGATAGTTAATGTGATATGTAAAATAATTGAGTATAGTAATTCAATTTATTAATTTGTATCAAGTAAAAACTTCTGGTGAAAACCTAACACAGTTAACAACATGACTATTACGCTTATCATGTCCACCTCTCCTTCTCCAATCCACAGCCATCCCCACCACCAATTTGTTTTTCCCACCGCAACCCTCACTCCTCCTTCACTAGACAAAACCCAAAATGAATAGATATATATCATTCCAACACCACTGAGGTCAAAGTACAGAACATTCAAAAGAGGAATTTTCATATGGAGGTGCTATGCCCTAGTTAAGAGAAATTCCCCACAAAGCATTACAATTAAGGAGGTCCAGGAAGACCATCCGAAACCAACACCTGAATTAGTGACAGAGGTGGTTGTACAGCCCTAAATTTTTAAAGATAAGATGGGTGGGAAAATAGTATAGGTGGATGGAAATAATAGCACTCTATATATGTTCGTCTTCAAGGGATTTAAGGGGCGGAAGAAGAGGTACAAAATAGTAAATACACATACTTCAACAAATAAATAAATAAATAATTACCTCATTGTGTCTTGGTTCCATGGATGAAAGTTGTGAGCTCTTGTCTCTTTGATGAAAGTTGGACGGACCAACCGCTACCATGGATGGTGAGCTTGAATTGCAACAAGCTAAGAAAGCTAATTAAGAAACGGTTCGCTCTGCAGAAAAGCAAGAACCACGATATTAGGTTTTATAATGCATGTGTGGGTGGTTGAACTTTTTCTCTTGAATCTGGACGGGTTTGGTAAAATATTATTTTTTGGTGAAGATTACCAAGTGCTTCATAGTTTTGGCCTCCGTATTGGCTTTTAGTAGATCCAATTTTTGGCCTCCGAATTCTCCTAAGCAGAGAGAAATGACAATGAAGGGAAGGCTAAAAAGGAAAAATTTTATAATGAGGATGTCATATATGAACCCCTCATGTGGATCTTTATATTAGTTATATGATCATTTTATTAAATTAAGTGAAATTTATGGTCCATATATGGTATCCTCACCCCCACAACCCCCTCATTCTCCACCCTCACCATAGAACGACTCGGCTAATAAGAATTTTCTAGTTAAACGTTATAACAAGGCCCATTAACTACAACATAAAACCGAAACAAAGCCCCCGCATTTTCCAACCTCCTCCTTGTGGCTGGCACTTCTCTCCTCTGTGGTGGCCTCTCCAACCTGAAAAAAGAACAAAGATATGATAGATTAAGCAAAACAACAATTAATTAATTAAATTAAATTAACCACTTTATAAAACCAATTAATAAAATGGTTTTTTTTATTAATTATTTGCTTTAATTAATTTTTTTTCCCTTGCAAGTATTATCAATAACGGGGCTTTATAAAAGTCAAACAAAACTACAAGACGAGACTGGAATATCTAGAGAGGATCATTACAAGAACCCAACGGTCAAAACAAGGAGAAGGATTATCAAAACAAAAGCTACCTAAATTAAAGGACAGACTAAAACTGACGAAGCAAGGAGGAGGAGTATAATTCACTACTCGATAAACATGTTTGACCTCACATTGCTGAGTGTTAGCAAGAATATGCCTGCAAGCTAAAACCAGTAGTATATCGGTTATTTTGTTTTAAGTTCTTTGGTATCCAGTCTCCATTTTACTACAAGAAATCCTCTCATGAAACACAGTTGTTGAATCAAATATATACTTACATAACATAACATGGTTGCATACAAGCTTTTCTTTCAACCTTTAGTTTTATATGTTTGTTTATCAAGATTTCTTTTCTCTTTCTTCATTATTTTTGTATAAATCAAATCTTTTTATTTTGCCAAAGTTAAGAAGGGGGAGGGGGTATTCTCATACACCATTGTCAATGTGTCATGGAGGTTTGAATATAAGATTATGATCTACAAGTTAAGGTTCATTTTTCACTTGGTTAGAGCCCATTAATATTTTTGTATCTGTCAAATGAAGCAAGGAAAGAAGCGAAAAGGAGATTGACTTGTCAGAAATGCGGATGATGACCTTGTACCTACCCAACTGGTGTGGACCTTTCTTGTATTTTAGTTGCACGAGAATCAGTCCGCACATTAGATTGAAGTTCTTTCAGAATCCAAAGAAACACACAATATTAATATGCACCTTTTTTTTTCTTTCTATAAATATACCTAATTTCAACAAAGGTGTCTCTCTCCTAGCATGGCCGATATTCACTCTCAAAGGCGCCAAACCATAATCTTACATGTACACAATTTCTTTGTTTCCACATTCAATACTAGGCCTGCTGCTTCCACTCAAAATCAATTGACAATGAGGTAAGTAATCCAACTCCTTATAAGACATTTTCACACGCCCTTGCACGTATGACGAATTTTCAAGCCTAACACGTGGACACCACATATTGGGTGACGTGAAGCACGTGTGGCCGTTGGGCTTTTACACATGGGCTAATTAACCTGTTCTGATACCATGAAGGAAGTTGAACCAAAAACCAATTGACAATGGAAGGAGTAGGCCAACTCCTTATAAGCCCTTGCAAGGTTTTTTAACTTTCTAATGTGGGACTCTTTACCTTTACATTCTCACAATTACTTGTTGCCCTAATTCAAATCAAGTTCCTGGGAATATCAATGTTGTCTTCTCCATTTGAAACCCATCGTACCACCACACCATGGTGCAAGCCTACTTGCCTACAGCTCGGCTGTTGCGGGTAGGCTAAGATTCCCTACTTACTCTCCCACCAACTTTAGCTTGGCCATCATGTTTTCTGCTTTACTTTCAGTTGCATCTTTGCTATTGCTTCTCATTCCTAACTCCTGGCAGCATGTCCCATACGAGATCTTCATCTACTATTTGATGTCCCATACGTAACCTTTTATAATAATAAAAAGAGTCAAGGTAACCTTCCACACATCACAGTGCCTTGGTTGGTTCATAATCAATTTGGCTGTTTGTTCATGGCTAAATGTGTATTTAACTTGTTTAGTTTTTGTTTCCCTGGCTAGTGCTCCATCGTGTCTGGTGAAACTGATCCAGTTTTGGAATGAGACTGGAGTATTAAAATTGATTGAAACGTTCGAGTACAACTTAAATTTAAAAAAATGGTTTAGAAGGCCAACCACTGTTTGAATAAAGTTACATGGTGAGAAAACAAATGGTTTAGAGTTTATAAATAAACTAACCAGAATCCCCCTTGATCAAGAAACCTTTGAGATTATAATTATGGGCAGTTTTGTCCTTACAGACAAGTTTTTAACCTCCAAACTCTCGCATGTACTCCTAATTACCTTTGTTCACCTTCAATTCCGACATGATAAAAGTTCATTGTTTATCAAATTAAGGAAATATCAAGTTAAGCTCATTCATGCTCTTCTTTAATTAACATAGGGGCCGGGGCAGCAGAAAAAATTTAATGTTTGCGTATGATGCAGAAATTCAAGTAGGCCTCTAAAATTTTTGGGTATGATGCAGAAATGGCTCCGTCTGTATAAAATTTTGCGTATGAAAATGTTTGTGAATATGGTGGAAAATTTTCTCCTCTATCTGACCTAATATCTATACGGATGGAGTACTGGTGGCCCAAGTTTGTGAATATGGTGGAAATTTTCAAATTAATTAACTGAGAAAGTGGAGGAAAGTATATATCGAATGTGACAAATTGACAATAGCGAACTGAGGCGATCGCCTGCCTCGATTGACTTGATGTGGCCTACTGGGATTTATCAGGTGTACAAAAAGTATAATATATCGATTCAGATAGTGATGCGTAACTAATCTAAATTCTAATTCAGGTTCCGCGGAATAAACTTATCGGCAACAATTCATCCGTGGGGCCTGATATTGATGCATGTTTCTTTGCTCAACGGTGGAGATTGTGTCTAAAGTCAATTATAGATTTTTTTAGAAGTTAACCTTCCGTACATCACTGTCTCCCCAGATCTCTTTAACCATCTTGATCTTCTACATCAGATTAGTGGTTTTTTTCCTGGGCTCCAGTGCCATATTTGTTGTGGGTCAAAATTTGCGTGGGATGGGAGTTTGTTTGCTTCGGTTTGAATGGATGAAATGGATGACTGTAGGAGATTTTGGATTCACTTCTTTCAGCACAACAACTAAGTTTGATACTAAGATAAATGATATGTGAAGGGGTTGGACGTATTGCAGAGACAAGTTGAGGAGGAGAGAGAGATCGATGTTTCAGAAAATAAAAATACATACTGTATATTAATTCTCATAAAAAAAATTTGTGCTTTTGTTTATTTATTTTGTCTTCAATTGTCAAATCCCTTTCATTATTCATCCTTTGGCTGTATTTTATCTTCAATCCCTTTCATTAAGGAATGCTCTAGGATCTCGATCTGGTACGCGATCACCTTTTCAAGTAGCAAAATTTTGCTTAAATTTTCCTACCAATAATCCTCAGCTTCTGATCTCCTTTGTATTTGTGCCTATCACTTTTTGTTGCGATTACGGGGAAGTTTTTCCACTTCTCTGTCTCTGTCTCTGTCTCTCTGTCTCTGTCTCTGTCTCTCTCTCTCTCTCAATTGGGATTTGAGGAAAATGGAGATAAAAGAAGTATCGGCATGCGTCCGTTTGACTGGCTTAGTACATGACAAACCCCGGCTGCAGATGCTGCAACTTTTATCTTTTTTTTTTGTAAATTTTGTTAAACGTCTTCTACTTTTTGGAAGCTTTCTATTCATTAAAAAAAAAAATCATTAAATTATGAACATTGATTGTTTTAGTGATACTGCTAGTTAGGTCATGTAGAAAAGAAAAGGTTTTTTATTGCTTGAAAGGGAGATTGGGATTGAAGAAATTGCCTGGTTATTCCTTTGGTCTGATAGACTACTTCTCGTCCATTTATTGTGAAATAATGGTATCAAGCTGAGACCCAAATGTCGCAGCCGTCACATATATATATTACAAAGTAATCTTTTTATATATTCTACTAACTACTGAGGAGATGGGGAAGTGGAGAAAGGTGAAACTTAATACATATACAATTGGGTCGGCCAAAAAATAGATCTGGAAATGGGTCCCCATGAATTTTAACTTTCGATTAAAAAAATGTTTTAAGAATACTATTAATCAACATTGTTAATGGGTGACAGGTTTTAACAATAATATAATTCCCTAATGCATAAACTTTCACTATTATTAGTGGATTACCCAAAAAAAAAAAAGGCAACAGAAGTTAAGATCCAACGTCGAAAGAGGTTTGTAAGTTCAAATCTTATCTCCCTCCTTGATAAAACATCACATCATTATAGAGACTAATAAGAGCGTGGAAAGTGATAGCACTTTTTTAAAGTAACCTTTTGGTCTATATATTCCCTGGACTTTCGTTTTGGCAGGGATCTTCCCCTAGAAAACAAATTAATATTCCTTTAAACCACTCTAATCTAATGCCATGGCTGCAGATATCCGCTATCAATGGCAATCCATAGTTTTACATGAGCGTGATTCCTTTATTTATGTCACGTTCAACATTCTACTAATCAATCTTGCCCAACAAGTGCCTGCTCCTGCTTCCACTTCCACTCAAGCCATTCTTGCTTTTATAGTTCCCATTCTTCTCACCTTTATTCAGATTAAATTCCAACCTTTAACGTCTTCTCCTTTTGAAACTCATCATGCCGCCACCATGATTGCCATAGCCAGCTTACTTGCATACAGCTTGGCTGTTGGGGCTAGGCTAAGGTTCCCTACTCACTCTCCTACTTACTCTCGCTTCGCCGTAAGGTTCTCTGGTTTGCTCTCAGTCGCTTCGCTGCTCTCCCTTCTGTTTTCAGATTCCTGGCACCACGTCCCGTACATGGTGTTCTTCATGTATTTGATGAGTGAGTGTTTTGCCTGGGTTGGAATGATAGGTCGATTGGCTTACCAGCAAGTCGTTCATAGATTTCTTTGTGTGTTATTCTACTTATTCTCACATCACAGCCGGGTGATAAGGACTCGTCAGTTGCCCCTGACATTCGTATAATCACCGGGCCTGGTTGAAATCCCTGGAGCTCGTAGATAGGGATGGGAAGTATGAGGGTTCCAGATAGCCTGTACATGGATGTATATATCATATGTATAGTATTGTATTATCGACTTTCAAGTAGTAGACCAAGACCATGTAAATGTATATACATATATACATGTAGTATACTTTGGTCTAAAAGTATAGGTTTCTGTATTTTATTAGAGTATTTCTGAATTGTATGGACTCAGTAAATTCGAGACTAATACTTGCTGTGAGTTCGATTGTTTACTGTGACTATAGACTTTATGGTGGCGTGAGGGTGTGTTTTGGTTTTTCTAAATCTCGACTATGTAAATATATGTATCTTACTTATTGTTTGTCAACAAATAATACGTATATGTTGTTGTTGTTATTATTACTTTCTAATTATGTCGAATTAATTGTAATTAGATTTTAAGATCAGCTACATAAAACCAACCAAATTATTAGACCAATTTCAAGTAATAATGCCCCTAACTATTCTGATTCATCATTTCTTTTTCGGTTTCAGTATGCATATGGATGTATAAAGGTTGACATGTAAAGTTAAAAGTTTGAAGCAAGTGTGCGTGTGAAGAAGACAAAGACAAATCACGACTTTGATTTGACACTCTGGACAAATTCGGGTAGAGAGCGGAGGAGTGCAGAAATTCTTCTGTTGGGTGGGAGAGGGCATGCCATTGCCGCGTGCGTGTAATACATATATAAGAATGTGGGAGTAGGACCCAAACTATACAAGAAAGAAAGTGGTCTCCCTCTATTTATTCTGATAATGCGTTTATGATAAAAATTTTATAAATTTTGAAGCCAAAAAAAAATCTTTATTTTCTTTTTTCCCAAAGAAAAGGGAGATTGAATTCATATATCATGTACAAAGGTAGTACAAATACTACAATAACTCAGTGTCAATGTTAATATATAAGGTTTACAAAGAGAAGAACTTTGTACAAATCTATCAACAGTGACATTTGAGCTATTTATCCTATACAAGATAAGGACAATTATGGATGGGCATCTCATTCGAATTCTCTGTGTACCGATCATATTGTACCAACGATTTGGTTTAGTTTAGATTAAATAATTATTGTTTATTATTCTGATCTTATTTGTATCAAAGCGTTTGATTAAAAAGCCAAATAACAATATGTCTAACTTGACAGAAAACTGAACCATATCAACTTATTAGTGGTGGACATGAACACTACAAAATTACAATAATTAATTTATTAGTGGTGGACTTGAAAATACAGTAATTATTTTATTATTTAAACACTAACATACATTAATCAGATTTAGTTCAGATTTAGATTGGAGATTACTACGACTCTTTGTTGCATTTTTTTGGGGTAACATTATTTGCTATTTTATTGTGTATTTTTCATGCTGTTGCTTAGTTCTTTCAGATTAAGCCACAACAAATTAATTCTTCTTTATGGAGAAACTATCATGTGAATTTAGATATGATAATTTAATAAATATAGTTTAATATTCATTCTAGTATGCAAACAACGTAAACAAGACAAGGAACTGGGTGTTAAGATTGAACAAAAAGCCAGGGAATTTTGAGAGAAAATGAATATATTATTCTTTTTACACATGAAAAAAAAAAATGAAGATTACAAATGTTCAGAGCTAGTTAGAGCTCAATTAACAAGTCTAACAGACAAACTCTTTTAACAAGGCCGATTTGAGTCTGCAACTCTCTAACAAACATAACAGACATTCGAACAATATTGCTGACGTGTACAAGCTGAGGTGGCTGACTCTGTTATCCTATTAACACTAGGTTTGGTTGCTCATAGTAGTATTGAGGAAATATTTTTGTTTATCACTTTAATCTAAAGTGTATCCGCACCATCCTTCTTAATACTTAACACATGTCCATATACATAATTATGGTTAACTTTTTACTTTGTATTATGGAAATATGGTTATGTATATGGACATGTGTCAAATATTGAGAAGGATGGTGAGGATACGTCTTGAGTTAAAATGATGAGCAAAATGCTCTCGTAATATTGAAAGTGAATTCATTTTTCGCATGGCAGGAGTTACCCTCAGCTCCCCCTTGCTATCCATCCTGCAATGTGGCAACTTGTACACATGGATACAGGATCGATTATTGCTATCCATCCTGCAACAATGTGACAGCATCTACACATGGAGAAATGCATTGGCTGGTTAGTGGAGATGACGCGATACATATACTTTCTTTTGACTTCAAGAACGAGGAGTTCTATTGGACTCTTCATCCCCTCGCGTTAAAGAAAAGGCTTTTGATCACAAAACGTCCTTGACGTTTGCGAAACTATCAGATTGCATCATTCAAGTTGTTTTGTATCACTCATGGTCCCTAACGTTAATATAGGTGCTCTTAAATAGTCCATCTGTCTAAAAAACTGTTAAATCTATGAATATAATCGTCAAATCAATCCAAAATTAATATATATATATGTCTTTTCTTTTTCTTTTTTTAAAAACAAATATATATAAGTCTTCTCTCAACTTTGGGGCTGTGATCTGTGCAGGTTTTCAACTTTTCAATTTCTTTTGGGATTATGAATTTGCAGATAGGTGAGGATTTCATATATTTTTGGACTAGCTGCAGATTTGTGTATGATTTAGTTTAATTTGAGTTTACTGCAGCATTCAGTAGGTTAGCATTCATCAACCTTACCGGCCAATGCCTTATCCTGAGGGATGCTCCATGAAGACATCTTGTAGAATTCCATGTCTTCAAATCAGAGGGCTCATCGTCCTGCTCTTATCTTCGCACTTTTTGGGAGATGTGGAGGGGATGAGGGAGATGTGGTTTTGGGGTAACAAGGGGGAGTGGAAGTGGGTCTCTTGTGCATGCTTCTTTGGAAGTGGGTCTCTTGACAACAAATAAACAAAATAAACATACAAAACATAACCATCAAAGAAGCAAATACGAAGGCCATGGCCCTTCTAATTCGGAGGGCCATGGCCGTCGCCCTCGGCGCCCAGACTCAGGGCCGGCCCTGCATATGGATGTATAAAGGTTGAAATGTAAAGTTTAAAGTTTGAAGCAAGTGTGTGTGTGTGTGTAAAGAAGACAAACAAATCACGACTTCGATTTGACACTCTGAACAAAGTCGGCTAGAGAGCGGAGGAGTGCAGAAATTCTTCTGTTGGGTGGGTGAGGGCATGCCATTGCCGCCTGCGTGTAATACATATATAAGAATGTAGGAATGGGACCCAAACTATACAAGAAAGAAAGTGGTCTCCCGCTATTTATCCTGATAATGCGCTTATGATAAAATTTTTACAACTTTTGATGCCAAAAAAAACTCTTTATCTTTCTTTTTTTCCAAAAGAAAAGGAAGATTGAATTCATAAATTACGCCACAAAAGCAATACAAATATAATAACTTAGTGTCAATATTGATATACAAAGTTTACAAAGAGAATAACTTTATACAAATCTATCAACACTACATTGAGCTATTTATCCTAGCTCGACAGAAATCTGTACCAATCTGATATTTATAATTATTTTATTATTTAAATATTAATATACACATATCAACTTATTAGTGTTGGACATGAACACTACAAAATTACAATAATTAGTTTATTAGTGGTGGACTTGAAAATACAATAATTATTTTATTATTTAAATACTAATATACACTAATCAGATTTAGATTCAAGATTACTAAGCCTCTTTGCTGCATTTTTTTTGGGGTAACATTATTTGCTATTTTATTGTGTATTTTTCATGTTTGTATGCAACTTTAAAATTATGTTTTTTGATTTTGTACTTGGATGAATTAAGACTATTGGATTTTTATCTTTTACAAAGATAATTTGGAGTATTTGTTCAAGAAAATATATTATGTGAAATGATTATAAATTATATTTTTATTATATAATTAATTAATTTTTTAATAATACTATCAGCCTACCAAACCAACCCTGAATATTAGGTTAACCAATGTGAACAGTTGAAGGTCCTAATATTTAGTTAATGAAAGAGAAATTGGCATACCGAAAACTATGATTTGATTAATGAAAAATGCCTTTACTGTTCTGAACCAATCTGTACTCGGGCCTAAGGACAACTATATAACTATATCAAATACCAATAAGACTAATTAGCACCCGCTGCAGTCAGTAAAGAGTGAGAAACGGTTGCCTTTCAATACGAAAATTTGATATTGTCATTGGTGCCGTCCCACTTTATATATTGATGCGAAGTTTAATATCCTTAATTATAAAATATAGTATATAACATGTTCCAAAATATCTATCAATGTCATCTCATTCGCTATCTCATCGAGTTATGCTTAGTCATGGACTGCTCCTAATCATGGTGTTTAAGTAAGACGGCATAATTTTATTAATCAAGAAGAATTATACTCATCCTCAGATGATCATGTCAATAATAATCGTCTGGTTTCAGATTAAGCCACAACAAATTAATTCTTCTTTATGGAGAAACTATCATGTGAATTTAGATATGATAATTTAATAAATATAGTTTAATATTCATTCTAGTATGCAAACAACGTAAACAAGACAAGGGACTAGGTGTTAAGATTGAACAAAAAAGCAGAGAATTTTGAGAGAAAATGAATATATTATTCTTTTTACAGATGAAAAAAATGAAGATTATAAATGTTCAGAGCTAGTTATAGCTCAATTAACAAGTCTAACAGACAAACTCTTTTAACAAGGCCGATTTGAGTCTGCAACTCTCTAGCAAACATAACAAGCATTCGAACAATATTGCTGACGTGTACAAGCTGAGGTGGCTGACTCTGTTATACTATTAACACCAGGATTGGTCGCTAGTAGTAGTATATAGGGGAAATATTTTTGTTCACCACTTTAACGTAAGTTGTATCTTCACCATATTTCTTAATACTTGACTCGTGTCCATATACAAATGCATAACTATGGTTAACTTTTTGCCTGTGCCGTTCTAGCCACACCAAGTCAGGCAAAAATAGGAAAAAAAAAAAAAGGTCTGAGACACCATACTAAGCCAGCCAAAATGGAAATAAAATGAAGGTCTAACATGAGGATTCGGGAAAAAAAAAAGAAGGAAAAAAGGTGGTCTTTATTTCACCAAAATTCCTAAATTATAAGAAGGAAAAAGAAAGAATGAAAAAACACAGTCCCGATCTCTTGGACCACAGGAGTCCAAGAGATTGTGGTCACCCACCGTTGGATATTAATCCAATGGTTCAAAATGATATATATAAATGCAATATGACATAAATGATTATTACCCGATTCAAGTCAACCGTTGAATTTACATCCAACGGTGAGTGACCATAAATCTCTTGGACTACAGGGGTCCAAGAGATCAGGACTGTGAAAAAACAGTCGGAGAGAGGAAGAGAGAAGAAGGGAAAAGGAAGACCAACAAAAGAAAACCAAGTTTAAAAAAGAATAATGTCTTGCCCCAGCCACGTCAGCAAATGTCTTGCCCCAGCCACGTCAGCAAATTCTTGCCCCAGCCACATCAGCAAATGTCTTGCCCCTGCCACGTCAGCAAGACTGCAGCTTCAAAGTTCAGAAAGCGAAAACATTTGGAAGTTTCAGCGACATTTCTATTTTAAAGCTGAACTGAGAAAGCGAAAACTTGGTCTATAAATATGAGAATCATTCATCTCATTGGTCTGTAACATTTTTGTCTATAAATATACCTCATTTCAAAGACAGTCTCTCTCTCTCTCTCTCTCTCTCTCTCTCTCTCTCTCTCTCTCTCTCCAGTCATGGCGGATCTTCACTCTCAAAGGCGCCAAGCCATAATCTTACATGTACACAATTCCTTTGTTTTCACATCCAATATTCTGCTTATCAATCTTGCAAGCCAATATTTGCCTGCTGCTTCCACCCATTCCATTTTTGCGTTTATAGTGTCAGTACTTCTTGCCCTAATTCAAATCAAGTTCCCGGGAATATCAATGTTGCCTTCTCCATTTGAAACCCATCATACCACCACCATGGTTGCCATTGCAAGCTTACTTGCCTACAGCTCCGCTGTTGCAGCTAGGCTAAGATTCCCTACTTACTCTCCCACCAACTTTCGCTTGGCCATCATGTTTTCTGCTTTACTTTCAGTTGCATCTCTGCTATCGCTTCTCCTTCCTAACTCCTGGCACCACATCCCATATGTGGTCTTCATCTTCTACTATTTGGTGGCCGAGCAGGGTTTTGGCTTGCTCCGAATGCTATGTCAGCGTCGCGTGGCACCAACACGTACACTGCTGCCTGTGACAACTGCTGACATTCATATGGGTTTGCAGTCAATTGAGGGATTCAACCTCAACCATGAAAGCTGATCATGGATTTTTTCTTTATATGTTGTTTTCTTTCGAGTACTCTCATATAATCATATTGGATGTTATTGGAAGGTTTGTTCTTGAATATATACTTGGATATTTCATCCCTTTTTTTTTCCTTTTCTAAGTCTTAGATTGTCCTACAAAAGTCATGTGTATTCCTTTTTTTTTTTCTTCTTATTTCTGTGTATTTTGTTCTTCTTTAGTAGTTGTACTTGTTACTTCGTACCACTTGTCAAATCTATTTTCGATCAATTTCACGCGTTATTTTATTAGCACATATGAATAAAAGTCATTTAAACTCAACCATATATCTATATATATAAAGCAAAAGGCAGAGAATGGTGAAACATTCAAAATACCAAAAAATGCCCTTGGTTAATGCAAACATTAAGAATTCAAATTATTAATTAAATGAGGATAATATGGTAAATTCACACTTTTTCATATTTAAAAAAAATTAAAAGAAAAAAAAAGCAGATAATAGATCCTATTTTTATAAAACACAACTACCCATTATCTTTTTTAATTCTAAAATAAATTTACTTATTTTTAAAAAAAAACATCTCGCAAGCGCGGAAGCGCGTGCAGAGAGGCTAGTTTTAATAATTGAAACTGAGGCCGAAAAGATTTCTTAGGTTAGATTGCGAGGATGCACATATTCATACTTCTGTCGTTGACCAAACAAATATATAATATATATATATATATATATATCAGTACCCTTCTATTGAGGGATCTTTTAAATAATTATATTTGAGGGACGTCCTTTAGGGTACTTTATAATTTTTTTTTCAATGATCCAAACCATCTATTTTTTAGCTCTTCATTCATAGATTATCCTTACAAAAAATTAGACAAATCGGAAACCGTTTCGACATCCAATTGTGTCCTACAAAATCAATGAACACAATGCTTCAAGAAAGTACTAAATTTTCAATAACTCAATTGAATGGTCAAATGATATGGATTCAAGTGATTTTTTGTAGAGATGATCTTTGAATGAGTATCCACAAAATAGACTGTTTGGATTAGTGAAATAAAATCTGGAGTGGGCCCTATAAGTGATGTCCCTCAAATAAGCTTATTTGAGGTATCCCTTAATGAAAGCTCTCTGTATATATATATATATATACTTTTGTCTTCGTCCCATGTTGTTACCAAATGCCCTATGCCTATCCTGTTTTCCTGCTAGCTTCATGACATGTGGCAAGCCACTTAACACAACTTAACTCTGTTAATTCTATTTATGTTAATTAAAATAACAAAAAATAAAAAAAAAATTTACATAAATACCACTTGAACTAATAAGGGTGTGTGTATTTATCACCTAAAGAAAAAAATTTGATTGATTACCGCCTGGCCTTCAACTTTAGTGCAAATCTGCAATCTCGGTTAGATTTAATGAAAAATCTATGTTAAATGAAGTTACGTAAGGGCAATTTTGTCCATTACTATGCACTTAAAAAAATAAACGAAATTAAAAACAAAAACAACCCCATACTCAAGTCCCATGGTAGCCCGCCCCACCCACTGCTCAACAAACACCCTCTCTTCTCTCCATCTTCTTCCCTTCTATCAATTAATTTCTGTGAAATTAAAGAGGAGTAGAACATAAAAATAAAGATAAATTATTAAATTAATAAAATAATTTCGGGGCTGTGAATTTATAGGTGGGTAGGCTATGGCGGTTTGAGAAGATGAGTGGTGGGGAGGGGGAGGGGCTGGGTTAGGCAAGAGAGAGAGAGGTAAAAAGTGTGTGATTGGGGAGGGGTTACTTGCTAAGCAGTGGGTGAGGAAAGAGGAAGGAAGGGGGGTCTGGAAGTTTTTTGAATATGGAAGAGGAGATCGGGGCTGTTGTAGGTCGGGGAAGGGCTGCAATGGTAAGATGTTTTTTAATGTTTTTATTTTTGAATTCTAGGGATAAAATTGGAATATTTACCCAAAATTTTAATGAATGGGTAAATGGAGAAAATTTTCGGGTGTATTTGGAACTTTTGGAGGGAAAATTAGATAGAAGTTAACATAGGTGGCACATTAACACCAAAACTGATGTTTGGGTGGTAAATAGTTAAATTTTATTATTTGGGTGGTAAATACGCACACCCCTAATAGTTTATGTGACATTTATGCAAATTTTCCAAATTAAAATATGAGCAACCCACACCATCCTTACATCCCCGACCTCTACCCCAGCAACCTCCCCACCGCCAAAAGATCTTCTCTCTCTCTCTCTCTCTCTCTCTCTCTCTCTCTCTCTCTCTCTCTCTCTCTCTCAATTTGAGTTTAACCCATTGCCAACCACCAACACCTTTTTTTTCTTACTCCAATGGCAACCACACCCTGCACCATCTTTCAATTGAGGATATTTCTAAGGTTTGAGAATTGAGCCCCTCCTTGTTCCAAAAGCAGAAAGCTTTAAACTCTCAAATCCCTCTCAAGCCACAACAGCATCCCAGTCACAAAATCCAAAAGAACCCAAATTCAAAGAGAAAGAAAACCAAAAATTAATTCCTATTCAAAAACCATTCGTGCAGTCTAATGCTTCTATCTCTTGGATTGTGCCTCAATTCTCATTCCCGAAAACTGACTGAAACCCCAATACTCTCAACACCAACCAAGCCGACTAGCACCCATGGTTGATGAATCCAGTTTAACCGATTTGCACCCACGAAACATCAAAGAATGGGCAAAGGACCCACTAGTGTAGTTGTTTGGAGTATTTACTCCCTCAGGCAAGATCTTGGGTTCGAGTCCTAACATCCGTATTGTGTGTGTGTTTAATATGTTATCGCCTCCTTCAATAGAAAAGGTCCTCAGAAAAATAAAATAAAATAAAAATAAAAATTAAAGAATGGATTTTTAATTCTAAAATTTGGAATTTCAAGTTGGAATTTATTAAAGTTTATGTGAAAGATGGGTGGCGCGGTTCTCTGTCTCCGTCTCCAAATGAACAATACAGAATTGCTAAATCAAACCAATACCAGGCCTAGAATCAAACCAGGGCCCCAAGAAAAAGAAGGTAATACACTAGAAAAGATTGAAAACACGACCAGAATTGGTTTTTATATACTTCCAATTTTGTCCTCCGAACCGAATTGGTTTAATCACAACACTTTTTTTTCTTTTCTTTTTATATAAGACAATTTTTTAAGGAGAAGAGAGAATATAGGGCTTAAATTCAGCTGTCATAGTCCCGACAAAAGCCCATTGGGGGCAAGATAAAGCCCAAATCCTAGGTTGCTCGTGACAAAATCACATCAAAGGAGGAGGATACGTGTGTGAGTTCGGAATGGATGCAAACGAAACGACGCCTTCCTGCACCAATCACACACAGTTTATTTGAAATTCAATATTAAACGAAAATATCCTAAAATTCAAAGTGCATTGTGAACCTATCATTATCTCACTACAAGACAGGGTAGTAGCTTGACTATTTTTACTTGTATGCCTTACCTTCTTCAATCGATAGCACTCGTATTTTCTCCAACCTATGACAAAGTGCTTCAAATGATAATAATATGGTTACCTGATTTTTCTTTTTCTTTTTTTCCTTTGCCTCCTCCTAGACCTAAAAGTCTTCTTAAATCTTTGCACACGCATCAATAAAGTTTAGCCTAATAAAAATGACATTAACTTGCTGAACAATAATTACAATTTCAAATTCTCATGACATCCTCTTTCCTATAATTTAGACCATCACTCACTTATATATTTTTCTTTTAAAGAAAGAGAGAGAAGCAACAAGGCATAAGGGAACTTGAGAAAGCAATAAAAAGTATTGGGCCTTGGACTATTAGGTGCATAGATAGAGGACAGACTCAAAGTTAAAGAAAACATGTTCAATCTGTAAGTCGATGTTGCCCTATATGGCGGCACAAGTGGAAACCCAAACACGTAAGCATCCACATTGGACAGAAACCAAAAACACCTTTTACAAAAAAGACTTCGTCAATAATCTTCTATCAATTCAGTTGCGCCGCAATCTGCCTTCTGCAGCATGAGATTGCATGCATCATTTTCGACCTTTCTTTTTTTATTCAAAACCATGATGAAAGGTGTCACGGAAGATCTCAACCGTTCCTTGCAGCGCTAATCACTGTCTGACGGTCTTGATCTGCTCATTCCAACAAATAATATATGTGGCTACTCACACACTCAACTCAAGCACCGACCGACCTGTTTGCTCTCTCTATATATATGTCTGCGCGATATTTTAATACAAGCTTGTACGGATATTTATTTATGTTGCTTGGGCGACCAGTTGTTCTAGATGATTGTTCCTGCTCGACAATTCAACTCACTCTATAAATAGCTGTCTCATTTCTCAAACTAGAACAACAAAAACAACAAAACATGGAAATCAATCGTTTTTCTCTCAGAAACCCTTTGAACAATCTGCGGCTCTTCAACTTTACTCAAATATTAACGTTGACGGCTTCGACATCTGTCCACGACATACTGGCCTTTGTCATCCCTATTCTCTTGACCTTCGTTCAGATGAAATACCCTAATGAAAATCTTTTTAAGACGCGCCCTGTGGCCATGAACATCGTTCTCTACACCTTACTTGCTTATAGCCTGGCCTTTGGGGTTAGGCACCGATTTCTTAACCCGGATAGTCCTTATCCCTGGTTTCACATGGCA
The DNA here is from genome assembly GCF_000346465.2 of Prunus persica. NCBI lineage: Eukaryota > Viridiplantae > Streptophyta > Magnoliopsida > Rosales > Rosaceae > Prunus > Prunus persica. Next base: position 22,374,768 of record NC_034010.1, read on the forward strand.
ATGATACTGTTTGGCTTCGCCTCGCTCGCCTCAATCCTCTCACTCGTGTTTCCAAACTACTACTCAAGCTGGGCCTTTATGCTGTTCGTTTTGAGCATCTTGCTGTTATTTGGTTGGCTGCTGCTGGGCTTGGCTCGCAGGCTGTGGAGACAGATCCAAGCCCAAATTGGACATAGAATATTCCCTCGCCCCATACGTGCAATACGACGTCGTGTGAGGAGGCCACGTCCACTTTTGCCGCTGACCATGCCAGATCAACAAGTGGGACCCTTTGCCGTCACTCCCATGATTACACAATGATAGCTTATCAGATGCTTTACCGTCTTCTGAGAACCTATCAGTTCTTGATTTATCTAATGTTTGTTTTGGTCGGTAGTTTTATATTTAATATTTTTTGTTTTCTTATGCACTGTATTTATAATTCGTTGCCAGACAAATAATTCGTCGCATTTATATTTTCCATTTATGTACTGGTGATTGAATTCTTGATTGTCAACCAAAAATTTGCTTTTTATATATACAACACATGCGTGTTTGAGGACGACGATGCACTTTCATGATTTTGGTCACTAACAGAAATTGGCAACAGATGACAGCTAATTTGGTCAAAGTTGGACCAACTTGGTCGTTCAATTCTCTAGCTCAAAATGTAAACCTCTTTATTCGACCTTTAATAAAACTTCTATCATTCTGGCAACTATCGGACATTGAATAATTTTCAGACATTGGAATTAAGTGATATATTTATTCTTTTAAGTTACACTATAAACTTTGAAATTAACATCTCATAACTATGTATTATCACGGCTAGTTACAATATAATCAGTATAGCACATATATGACTGAGAGTTTGTTGAAGATTTTGAACAAACCTCGCTGAAAATTATCAATTAATTAATTAACTTAATGATAGTCACTCAAAACCTAAGTAATTTTCCTTCGTCTTTTTATTCATTTGGTTGAACTAGACCCCTTCAAATATACGGTTTGTGGGATAAGGCCGTTATAAGAGATGATGTGTCCATGTGTGGTCCCAGATGGTTCGGTGCAAATTTTTCTTTGCAGCTAGCTATATATAAACTACCATTTTCCATAATCTCTGTTAAATTATTTATAACCCAATATTGTATGTTATTTCAATATATATATATAGTTTAGAGTTGGGGTATCTAGCTACATTCCAAGACCCAACGTGATCTCTGTCTCTCTCCCTTACACCCATGACTAGGTAAATATACTTTGTGTTTGAAAAATAATGAAAATGTCATTGAACTCGAACATTATGATATTAATACACACTTACGCATTGGGATATCCTCGACGCCTTATCTAAAACTAATGAAAAAACATGACAAAGAAAACACGCCATACAAAACAATTAGTGCCCCACGGCCTTGTTTACCCTTGAAATGAAGATGAAATGAAGATGTGGCTGAATAGGAAATGAACACGACACCAACTATATCCAATCGTTAACATTACAGGCCCCAAAAAAAACTTCCCGCCCACTGGCTTGCACCACCTATCCCAACTCCCTAACGTTTCTCGAAAGTCAATAACGCAAAAGTGAAATACCGGAATAATTGTCAAAGGCATAAAAGGAAGGCCCGTGGACACCGGCGCCATGTGGGTTACCTTCTGGGGATTATTTATGTCATGCTTTAGAATTTTATGAATTTCCGTATTGTCTTCTTCTCAAGGTGAAGCCTGTATCTACTGTTAAAACGTAATTAAACAAGATGAAATGGAACCTTTGTTAAAAAATACAAATGAAATAAAATTCCTCCATAAATAACACACCTTCGGTCTACACTTCAACATCCAAAACACCCCTCACCTCTCTTTCTCTCTCTCTAGTCTCAGTCTCAGTTTCAACTCTCTCTCTCTCTCTCTCTCTCTCTCTCTCTCTCTCTCTCTCTCTCTCTCTCTCTCTCTCTCAAAAACCCCTCACCTAGGCTATGACTATCTCGTCTCTTCTTCAAAACCCCTTTGAAATGATCCCTTCTTCTTCTTCTTCTTCTTCTTCTTCTGCTGCTGTCAATTTAGTCCGTCTCCACCTAGGAGAAGTCCATTTCCATGCGATGAAAGCTGCAGAGGTTGAAGAAAGCTGTAACGAACCTCAAAGGGTCCATTCACGCCCAATCAATCGACCCTCTTCAGCTGATATCATGTCACCAAATGCCAGTCGACTGTACTCGGCCGCAGTAACCAACGGCACAAACAGTACCACAAGCTTGAGCCCAGAGAGGGTCTTTTTGTCTTCAATCCCCGTCAACGGCCTGAGCCGACAAGATGCAATCGCTGCAAGTGCGGGCTACCGCCTGAACATGGACTTACACAGCAGCAGCAGCAGCAGCCATCATGTCGTGGGTTTCTGTTTTCTGCCGCCACCTGAGCTTGCCGATCTGAACTACGCGGCGAGGCGCATCCCGGACCTCAACTTGCCACCATCAGATGTCTCAGCTTCGGAGCTGGTCCTAAGAATCAAGGACAGAAACATCCTCCTATTTATCGATGCTGTGCGTTCGTTGGTTGTCAAGCACGGAAGCCCCGAGGAGCTGGCGGAGTACATGAAGAACAAGAGCAGCTTGACCAAACCCCAGCTTTGGAATCTTGATTCTATTCGGATTTGGAATATGCTGTCCCTCTCCCGGGGAGGTGAAATTGAGAAGGAGCTGGTGGATGAAGGCCTGGTCGAAGCCCTAATTCGCGTCGAGGATCTTCCATCGCCGCTGGATCTGGTCCTCGCTCCGCCACATCACTATAAGGCCTCCGGCAACCAAGATGCTAGGATTGATTACAAGTACAAGCAAGCATCAACTTGGTTCGACAACAACAAAGAGACTTTGGTATTTATAAATTATTTATGCATCCAACTCTCAGACTGTCGTCTAATTACCTTACCTTTGATTATTATAGATTTGTATTATGCATCCCATATATGTTAAACCCAATTTTCAGTCCTCGGATGCTCGAAATTATGATGTTGTTGATGAGGAAGAGGTCCAGCGCAGCGGTAATTATGATGTTGTTGATGAGGAGGACGAGAGCAGCGGTGATGAGGCTGATCATCATCAGGACCAGAAGCGCAAAGCGGTGGCTGTTATGGACGACCAGGATCCGTATGATCAGCATCTCCAGAGGAAGAAGGCGAGTCACTGTGGAGCTCTTCGTATGGATCAGCCCGCCAATCCATGAGTCTGAAGCTGCAGAGGAGAGGACTCATCATCATCAGCCTCTACCCACCAGTTCAAATGCCCCATCCATCCATCCATCCACTTTTTTCTTTAATTTTTTTGTGCAATTATATACACACGAATGTATGACTTTAGTTATACATAAATAAGATGCTGGTCTGGATGCAGGCTGGAAGTTTTTTGGGTATTATTATATACGGATGTTCCGATGTTGTATTATCAGGGACATATATATTTATGTCTCCTTGATTGGTTGTTATTGCAATGTATCAGAATAATCAATTTGTACTGCTTACATATTCATCCTTTTGGGAAATATGGACCAATTTTCTTCTTTTTGCCAAGGAATTATAGACCAATTAATCATGTGAGGTAGCTGCACACAGTTGCATGAAATTAATTATTTTGAAGAAAAAGAGCTAAAATTGATAAAGGGTGGTCTTTTTATTTTATTTATTTATAATATAATAAACAAAGCTATAGTATTTATTGAAGAAATGAACATAGTACAAAGCCACAAAAGTGTCAAAATGGGTAGTGACCAAATGAATTGATCTGAAGAGAATTACGCCTCAACCAACAAATATATATTCAAACCCCTTATCAGCAGCCCGAAACACTTGTACTCAGACTAACAATATAAATCCACCGCGTAATGACAGAAACGACAGATTCGTATCGCTGCGGAAAGCAAATACAAACCAAAAAACTCCTAATGAATAATAGACTAAAGGGTGGTCTTTTGGTTGCAGTGATCATACAAATTCAAGCAAAAGGTTTAAAATATCAGTGACCAAAGTTTGTCCTTGCAATGTATAAATGACTAATTTTTTCCATAAATCTTCTTCTGTCACAACAACCTAATTATTAAAGATTGACTGAAAAATGTGAGTTTGGGTGAGGTAAGCTTAAAGCCCTTTGGCCCTGGAAGGAGTCACCCATCCCAACCACGTTTGTTATTTGTTCAATTAAAGCAGCGGATGAATTATATTCAACGTCCGAGAAAAGCACAGCTGAATTATATTCAACGTCCGAGAGAAGCACAGCTGAATTAAAAGCGACCTTCTCCTCAATCATTCTGTCAACATCGGCCAATTAAAAAGCAAGCACAAACCTAGCTAATTATCTAATTTCTCCAGCCTTCCATGTTTTAATCTATTTATATCATCCCATTACGTACCTGAAGAAATTGAATTGGACAGCAAGCGTATACCTATAATGAAAATGTTGTATATAAATGAAAGTTAGACGTTTGTTTTTGTTTCCCCGAATTGCACCAAGAGCAAAATAAATTGTGTCTAAATTTCGGACAGAAAATTAACTTAACGGTGTATTTAATTGTTGATTAATGACTTGAAAGTAGTTGAGTAAACAAAGTCAAAAGTGCAATGCTGCAACTGTACAAAGACATGAATGTGGTCCTTTTTTTTTCTTTTCTCTTTTTTTGGAATGTTAAAAATTATATGAATGTGATCGATGCCTACTATTCAAACGGGCATCAAAATTCAAAGATTATCTTCTTTTCTTCCACCATAAAAGAATAAAAACAAAACCAAATGAAGCTTTAATTAAACATGCTTTTCCTTGTGAAGAAAAGGAGACTCACAATTTGAAAATGACGTTTATTCCATTTTGATTTGCTACGAACCATACAAATTGCTAACCCTAAATAGTGTGAATGTGCAAATAAAAAACACAAAGATAATACTTGTGTTTTAATCTATTTTTTTATTTTTTTATTATCGAAACATCACATCACTCGTGGTGAAGAAATTTTCAGAATTACCCAGTTACATAATTAAATTAACAGCAGCAAAAAATTATACGATTAAATAGAAAATATAAGAGCATCACTTGATGTGTATCGAGTAATAAGGGGCCGACTTGGACAATTGGAGCTTCATAAAATGAAACACTACCACTACCTACCCTTCCACTGAAATTGCGGGTGAGATTGAAAATAACATGAAATTGCGGGTGATTTTCTACTTTTTCTTTCTTCACTTTTTTCCGTGCCCATAGAATCCAAACAAGTACTGGGCTCACCTGCTTCACTCCACTCGTGTTTGCACACTATAACTCCTGCAGACAGCCTCCCTCTGCTCTGCGATGCGTTTTGGTCCACAAACTGTGCCACACGCGCAGGACAAGAATTGTATGCGGTCGCGCCCAATTTTGGCGGGGTCTGGCCCCGGTTATCGTCACGCCAATGATTAGACACCGACCGACCATCAACGAGAATAACTGTTGTATTTAATAACTTTTTCTTTAAAAACAAATTCTTATATTTAACAACATTTTCCGTTTGGTTCTTTGTTTATTTATTTGTGCAATCCTGTTTAGAAAGTAAATAGATGTGTGTTCGGGTTACCATTTTCATGACTGATTAATAGCTTACAAGGCTAAGTGTAATCAATAGAAATCTTGAAAGCTGTTACAAATGTCTTGCTCTTATTTGTTTTCATTATTCATTATGAATGTGAATATTTATTTGTTTTATATAAACTATCCTCTCCGTTCGCGTGAGAGATGCTCTTTTAAGTAAGTCCTAGTAAATACAAACGTTTTAGTCTCTCCTGTCGCTTTTGTTGGTGTGAACAGGTTTGCTTTCATTCTACGTGGGAGCCGATTTGGTGAGTTGTGGACCCCGTTTGCTAAATGGTGAAAAATCTATAGATGGCGACACGTGTGTATTTTGATGCACAAGCTACACGAAATAAAAGAAGAAAAAAAATTCTAAAATTCTAAACCATCTATGCGCTGTATTCTCATTGGTGGCGTCACACTTTATTGAAGAAATTAAAGCTTTTAACCCCATCAAAGAAGGGCCAAAACGCATAGCAGGGCCAACAAGGCCCATGATAGTATCCCAAAATCTCCTAACATGTGAAGAAGAAATGAACGCTCACTTCAAAAGTCCAATCAGGTCAACGGAGGGCAACCTTTTTTAATTCCAATTTCAACACTACAATGGCGGTGACGGTAGGAAGGACCATTTGATGACTAGAAACACCTGTCCCACCATGCATTATGCATTTTGGTTGGTATCTATTCACAAGGTTTGATAATTATTTACGTTTTAGTTTTTGTTCTTTCCTTTTTTCGTTTTTTCACTAGAGTATAAATGAAAAGGAGTGAGAATAAGATATCGAGTTTCGTCATAAATACTAGAGTGACCTCTAGGATTTGTGGAGAGAGAATGACTTTCGTTGTCCTAATTTAATGAAGTGTGCGTCATATATATATCATGTGTCGCAAATTTGTCTTTGCCAATCAGACTGAAACCATACAGGACCAAATGGCCCCTTGTCCAGTTGTCATTGAATTTTTGTTTGCACGTTTTGATTGATTTGCATGAATTTCTATCTCCCACATTAATACTAAAGTTGGAATATGAATCTTATAATCATTTCATCATGATGACTTTGACAAACGGTTGCTGGCCGTGATGTTAACCTGCCTATATTTTATTATCCGATTCAGATACATTATATTTTATTGGCCTGTCATTGGTGGGTTCTTTTTCCCGGTGGGCCATCAATACGTTTCCTTATCCGTCGCCTAGTTGAACCAAAAGAGCAAGTCAGTATAGTCACCCACCCACACTCTACCTTGGCGACGTGGCGGTATCAGGACCGTTCAGCTTAGTCCTTTAGGCGCACGAGCCTTATTACAACACCACCATTACCATATGCGCTGGTCACGTGGCAGTATTTGGAATTTCTCATTTCCAAATTCCAAAACTCCTTCCTTCTTCCTTGCGTTCAAAGTTTTCATCTTTGAGCATCATTCGAAGAGATTTAAAATTATAAATTTTTTTTGTTAATGTATTAAAATAAACAGCTCATAATTTGTCTGGATTCAAATTGTAGAATTTTTTTTTATCAGATGGCCAAATATCTAACTAACTAAAATCCTGACCTCGAATTTCATTTTCGTTCGAGAGTATTTTTCTCGTCATTTTAACCTAATGTGTATTTTTTTTTCTCAACATTTTATAAATGTTCATATGCATAACTATGATTTTTTAAATACAAAGAAAAAAATTAACCATAATTATGCATATGAACACATGTCAAATATTAAGAAAGATAATAAAAATACACCCTAAATTAAAGTGGTGAGTAAAAAATATTTCCTTCTAATTTTCTCCCTTGACTAAAAGTCTCCTCAAAACCATGAACCATCCTAGAGAATCAGATGTCATATTTCTGCACAATCTTGAAATCATCAACGTATGATTTTTTATCCTCAACAGTTGCAAATTATAGCACAAAATACACTCTTGCATGCATTTGTTTAAGCTCCATTGTTTTTTCAATGGAATTACGTTTTTTATTTATTAATATCCATCTATTTTCTTTTATTGGTTGAGAAAAGGCAATAAGCAATGACCATGGTTAGTTACTTCTAAGCCACACCCAATAATACTCATGTCTTTAATTTTCTCAGATAACTAAAACACATGGAAATGAGAATCTAAACTTGCGTTGCATTTGAAAGCGAAGGAGATGACCATCTGTATTATTATTAATTATTAATTGAATTTTCTTTTTTCTCCGACAAAACAACAAATAACAATTTGATCGAACCATTCCTGGCTAGTGAAACAGTTGGTATTTACCAAAGAAACAGTTGGTAGGCCCACAACTGTTTCTTTCTTTTCTCTTTGATGATGACGACATGGATCATCTTCTTAATGTAAAAAAAAAATATATATATATATATATATATATATATATATATAATAAAAGCCTCAGCGTGTGCTTTCAAAGTTCACCACCGTCCACCATAGCCTTTCTTCTCCAAAAACCCAAAATCCTAAACCCAACAATTCAACAGTGATGTCGACCCCTCTCAATCCAGACGCCTCTGTTCTTGCAAGCCTAATGGAATCTCACTTCAAGGAACTAGATCTGATCCCAGAACAGTTTCTCCAGAAGAAAGAAGAAATGGTTCCCATACTGGAAAACTGCTTGTCACACTCTTGCCTTGAAGAGGGTCTTGCAGAACAAATTGCTGTCAATAAAAGCAATTCAGCCCATCGGATTAAACCCGGTCCGGTCGACTCTGCTTTCATCAAGGACTGCGTGGGGCAGGTTCTGGTGGCCAGCAACAAACGCTTCATCAAAATTGTGCATTGCTCCCTTGTCCAAGCTGGCAAGGAGAAAGAAGCTCAAGAGTACCTCGAAAAGGTGAGCCCTGCATCCCGGGTCAAGCACTTTGAGTCCATCAAGATGTGGAATTACCTTAGTCTGCCATTCCAGGTGCTCAAGGTAATGGAGGATATGGGATTAGGCACAAATCCGTCCAGTTTCTTCATGCCTCCAGCACCACTTGAGGTTTTTCCCACTCCGGCACCGGGCTGGAGGCCCGGCCAAGCTATGGCCGACGGTAACGTTCCGTCACCTTGCTTTAGAGGCTTAATTGACAGCTTGGTAAATAAATTTGGAGTTTAACTTTTACAGCAAGCCTTTTTATTTTATTTTATTTTATTTGTAAATACTTTTGCTGTAAGAAATTTGTTGACTTGGGTTACTTGGGTAATGATAAGAATGTTGTATGTGTACATAAACATGCTTAGTCAATAATTACGTTTATGTATATGTTTTAGTATCGAGTAACAGAGCATGACAGAGATAACAGAGCACTGAGTAACTGGGGCCAAAAGCATGATTTCTATCTTTGGAGTACTAGTTGGTGTTCAGTACCTGGTCTTTGTAATTCTCTATGTAAAGAGACTAAACGTAGTTAAGATTAATTGTATGAAATTCTTCTGTTGTGATCTGTTTTATTGTTGAAAGATGAATACCTATGTTCCAATCTTGTTTCAGGATGAGGCTGGCATTGTGCCTGAGACCGAGGACAGCCCTCCAACAGCCGTGGAGAGCATAACCCTGTTGGATTAGTTCTTCACGTTGGTGAGGTTACAGACCGGTCTATGATGGATGCTGCAGCTGAACACAAGCAGAAGAAGGGGGTGATGGAAGTGGAGGTCTCTGACACGGACCAAGCATCACCCAGTTATCCTGTTTTCTTTCTTTTTACTTTGAAGACTAAAATCATCCTGGTTTTGCTCTTGCGGTATTAGAATGATTCGATATATACTTGCAGTATGTATTAGGAGCCATGACTTTATGCAATCCTTTTGCATATGTAGTTGCTGCACGGGATATGCATCCTTGTTTATGTTTGGACATCTTTTTAACATTGGTTGATCCTGTTATGATATAAACTGACGACCCGCCACTTCCACAATTGCAATCTGTTTGATACTTGAGAATGTATTATAAATTTCAGAAGACCAAGATTCACTATAAATTCTAGGAAGCATGATAAGTCCAAACTACAGCATGCACCTTATGTCTAGTCATCGGCTGTTTTCTGTTGATGCATGAAGTCCTTGGGTCTGCATTTGAACATGAATGTATAATTCACACACCTGTATTACAATGATAACATGATACATGTTTAGTTCTGTTTTCTCAGCACGATAATCAATCTTCTATATACTGCCCTGTAACATTTGTGACCGTCACGTGTTACTATGATACATCCAATTCTTTAGGAATCTAGTGCTGATAATCTTTCCATGCTATAGTTGCATGTATGTATGGCATGCAAATCACTAATATGTATCTATATGTGAAAACAGATTAAGCTACAAGGTAACAATTTCCTTCCCTGATGGAATTTCTTACAACACCAAGCATATTTCCTTGGTTAGAAAGGTAGCAACCAGATTCATCCTCTTAGAACAACTTGCAAGATTCCCTATATTTGACTGCGCATATCTCAACCATGCATTGTTATTAACAGAAACGTTCCTTCAGCATATTCCCCTGCTCGTTTTTAAAACCCAAAAAACCCCCTTCTATAGCATATTGAGTCCATTTCAGAGAAGGGATGAAGTTGAAAGGTGCAAAAAGGCCATGGTATTGGTTTATCAGGTATAAAACCAGATTAAAGATACTGATTGGTATGAATCTTGCAGCTTAATCTGTACATACTAAATATAAAAAATGTTCTATCAGTTGCCTCGTTACTTTTGGAAAGTAGAATATCTACCATTCCAAAAGACGAATGCATGCCCCACCCACACCCAAATCCTCCTTAGTTTAGTTTAGTACAGACACTTTCGTTTACGTCTCAAACCCAAACACCCACGAACACAAGTACTTGCTTGTGGCCCCATATTTTATTACCCATAAAAGATAGAAAAGCTCTCAAGACAATTTGGGAAAACCCTTTTCCTGTCAGCTCACAAGGCAGTGACAGAAGCCAATGTTTGCAAATACTAAGGCATATATAGCCTATTTGGAAAGGGGGACAAAGCACATATTCTGTAATGAAAAAAAAGGTTCTTTGCCTCTCTGATATCATATAGCTTTTCATTGAATAAAGCAAAATTCATGCCCAAAAATAAGAAATCCAGACCCTACATCCATAATCTCATTGCGTACTAATTCATAAATGTAAGAATATCCATCATAAGATTAATCTTTTGAAAACAATACAACTTGTTCCATCTAGATTGAGTGATTGCAGAACTTACACTTTAATTGAATCTGCATTACTGTGAACTGTTATGAAGAACCCCTGAGCCTCTCAGAAGATATCTGCAAAACAAAAAGTTCGAGCTACATACAGAAGCAAGAGGGTTACGGCAAGTAAAATTCAACAGAATTGTCAGATTCAAAACTCCCATGTCAAAATTTTCACCTCATTGTCATCAGCCATAGGAGCACTAAGATCTTGCTTTGGGCTGGCTGCCTACAACTCCCAGAACGTGAAGCTGGTGTCGAAAACTAACAGCAAGCCAACCACATCCATAATTCCATATGGAGCAACATTTGTGTACGGTGCCGCGTTTGAATGATTTTTAAGATTTCTTACCGCAGTTTGAGGTAAGGTAAGTGTCTGTATTTTAATAAAAGAATTTAAAGCAACAAAAGTCTTAGATGAGTCTTCTTCCTCTCTTTTTACTTATTCGACAAATAAGGAGGTCTCATAATGTGTCTCTCACCCAAGTGGCCCAACCACAAAGCCTTCTCTAAAGGCCTCATGGTAGAATTGAATATGGTATGCTTGCTTTGTTAATGTTTTAAGAAATATTAATATTAGTTTCAGGAGCTTAATATTAATACACTCGTATTCCCAAAAAAAAAAAAAAAAAAACTCAAGCACTCCCTCTCAAAAAACACTCTAGAGTTGTTTTTACTTTGAAGGGAGAGGAAGCCACTATTCTTCCTCACATCTCCCCTCCTCTCTTCCTCCCCTCTCCCTTCGTTCGCTCTTCCCCCATTTTCAAAGACATAAGGTTTCCTCTATTTTTCTTCATTTTCTTATGATTTTCCTTCACTCATCACAAGCGGATGTGTTTTGGCGTCAGATATCCATATGCGTTTTTGTGTTGGATCTCTATCACCATCATTTTTGTGATTTCTTCATATTTAGAATAAGTCGCAGAGACTCTTTGAGTTTTCTATGTTGTTTTCACATCTCCTTTTGTGAGAGTTTTTTACCTCTCCTTTGTGAGAGTTTTTTACCTCTTTTTTGTGAGAGCTTTCTACCTCTCATTTGTCACAAAGACTCTTTGGCTTTTTTGGCTTATTTATAATTGCAATTCCATAATTTCTCAACAACAACAAAAATTAATATTTATGTTACTTCTAATTAGGGATGGGCACAATTTTTGGTCAACTCGAGCGAACTATTCAATCCGATTATAGTGGGTCGAGTTAGCTTAAAAATGAGCGGGTTTTGAGTTTAAAAAATCATAAATCGATATGTACAGGTTGGAACCAAAACTTAAAAATATGCTTAATTTTGAATTAACCTGACCAAACCGTTCAACTCGATCACAAAAAGTTAACTCAACTAAAACTACGCAACCCAATCCATATCCCCCCTACTTTTAATGACATTCCACTGTTTCTTTTTAAATAGGAACAGATGTTTTATTGTTCAGTTAGCCTCAAAATGTCTTTATCAGCAGCACAATATAACCCATCACTGGGTACACAACGATTTATGAAATTATAGCGAATAGATTAATGAATTAAACTTCTATTTATTGGTTGTACGTAGTTTATCTATGTAAATCTTGTCTCTGGAGAGTATATAAATGTAAATGATTTTTGGTGACTAAATTAATTTAATGATCTTACAAATAGTATCAACTAAATTCTTGTTATTTGATTATATATTGAATTTCATTTGAGCTACATAAAACAATTCTTGTTATTTGACTAAACTTTAGACCCAATTGCTGACGAGGTTCTAGTTAAATTAAGTTTGGTCAGCGGTGGGTCTTGGATTTGATGAGCCATTTTAGCACTTGGTCAGCCATGGGTCAGCCGACATATATACAACATTATTTTTATTTTTATGATTTAATTTATTGTTTGAATATGTAACTCTCTTTTTTTTTTTTTTTAAGTCAACAGCAATAGCGTTTTATTGATATATAGGTTGAAACAAGTATAAAAATCGGGCTCTAATTTAGGAAATTAGGCGAGTTACTTTATATTTAATGGGCATTTAATTGTCGGTCTATCTAAACAACCTTACCTTCTCAATCACAAATAAAAGGAAGAACCTTGCCTCCGTTAAAGCGCTCACCATCTCCCTAAGATTATGCCCATAAAAACCATATGTCCCAACCCTAAAATAATACTAAATATTGTTTAGAGAACGAGTAATAATGGAAAGTGGGGATCTTCCCAAACTAGGGAAAAAGAAGGAAAAAAAAAAAGAAGGGCATGTGCTATACACGTGGACGGCAGTGATGGAGACGGGATGATGATGCAATCATGCAGTCGGGAATGATGATGCAATCATGCAGTCGGTCAAGCAATTGGTGGAACTTCTAGATGTAATTTGACTTGACAGTTGTAACAATACTTTTTCTCCTTTTCTAGTTTTTTCTCTCTCTCCTCTTTTCTCCCCAGATTTGTTTGAATTTTGAGTCCTTTTGCTCAGATCTATATAGATCTTATCTTTTTTTTTTTTTTTTTGTTTGTGTGTTTTCTATTGTAGGTCCTTGGTAACTTTTATTGTTCTTGGATATGTCTTGCTATCATCAGGGACAGACCCAAGAATATTATCTCATAGGGTCGTAGTATAAAAGTTCAAATTTTTTTAAAAGATTAAAATAACATTGGAGTTCTGAAGTCGGGTTTTGGAATGGGGGTTTTGGAGTTCTAAAGTCGGAAGGGATGTGATAAATCTTTTTTTTTAATTTATAATTTTAATAAGACCTGGACCAAAACAGCCTCGTTTTGGCCAGCGTGTTTATAAAAATAAAACAATTTAAACGCTGGGCCGTTTTGGCCAGCATGTTTTTAAATAAATAAAAACAGAAGCGTTGTGCAGTTTCTTCTTCCTTAGATTTGCAACATTCTCCTTCGGCCATTCATGAGGTCACATAGCCATTAAAGGGGACCTTTTAGCTTGCTTTCATGGAGTCCATAGGGTCGTTTGATCCTGGCTATTACTGGAATGGCTGCAGTGTTGTGTTGTTGACCCAACTTTTTTCTTTGATTTTCTTTGTGTTTTTGAAGCAAGTACTGCAATCCACCATAGACGCCATGATTTTGTTGTAGCTTTTGGTCCACTCACTTGGATTTTGCTGGAAAGGATGTGGTGCAGTGTCCTTGTTTCTGTGTTTATTTTAGTCTAATAATTCTCAAAGGAGTTTGCTGATATTTGTATTTTGTGTTTGACTTTTCGATGCAGATTTATCGTTACTGCAGTTGCGCGACGAATCTATATTGTAAGTCTGAGTACAGATGCTTTTGTCTGTCGAATTGGAAGTTTTAAATTTTTCTAACATGCGAATCTATATAGTGGAATATGAGGTAAATATCTTTTATTTTTCTTTTACTTTGAGTTTGAGTGTATCTTCTTCTTTCCATTTGGTAAGTATCATTAGTTACCAAAAAACGAAACTAAATTTGTAAAAGAAAAAACGAAAGAAAAGGAGCCCTAATTTGAACACAACATACATACAATGGACTTGTTTTTTTATTTAGACAATCTGTTTTTCCGCATTTGGAACAAGTGAAAATAATTGTGTCCAAATTTCAGACAGAAAATGAACTTGAGGTTGGAATTTAATGATTTGAAAGTGGTTGAGCAAAATCAGTAATAAAGTAAACAAAGTAAAAAGTGCAAAAATGCAATACTGCAACTTTGAAGACATAAATGAAGGCCTCTACTCTACCCCAAAAACAGAGGCCTTATATTATGTTCTGGAATGTCAAAATTTTAATCAGTGTCGCTGTCGACGCCTTATATCATAAAATTATAAAAGAAAAAGAGAAAAAGGGCAAAAAATGAAGTAAACAAGCCGAAGAAAAGACAATCGTAACTATTGACTTTTCCGACCACCGTTGCTTAAGCCCAGCTAGGCATGGAGGAGGCTTGGAGCCGTAGCTAGGCTATGGAGCCAGGTACCACACCCCAACTGCAGTGTTGCCTATAAAAGAAGAGCAACTGAAAAATCAACTTCAATTTCAACTCCAATTCTCTCTCTCACTTCACCATCTTAAGCTTTACTCTCCACTTTTCTCAACCCAAAAAAAAAACCCTTAAAAATGAGCCCCAACTCTCGTGCCAATTTTGTCCATTTCCATCTTGAAGAAATCCGTTTGTTTGCGATCCAAGCCGTACAGAACATAGGCGGTCTCAGGCCACCGAGACTCTACTCGGCAACTGTCAACGGAACCTGGACAAGTAGTAATTTGTGCCCAGAAAGAGTCTTCCTGACTCGCATCCCTCTCCTCACTGGGCGCACTCCTGAAGACGCCGCCGCTGCAATTATCCAATTCCGCCTGAATTTGGCCTTAAACAGCAGCACCAGCCACCACCAATTCTGTTTTCTCGAAAACGGAGCCGCTGCCGGCGACGGTGGAGCACCCAATTACATCCCGGATCTCAATGTCTCGCCTCCTGATGAGACGGCGCCTGCGAAGGAGTTCGTCGGAGTAATCAAGAGCCAGAACATCTCCCGGCTGACTGATTATGTGGTTCGGTACCTGCGCGAGTACGGGAGTGAGGAGGAGGTGGAGGAGTACCGGAAGATTCTGAGTACCAAAAGTGAAGCCGAAATCGGAAACCTGGATTCGATTCGGATCTGGAATATTCTCACCCTGGAAGCCGAAATTCAGAACGCGCTCATAGCGAAAGGCCTCGTGGAGACCCCAATGCGCTTCGACGACCTTGAGTTCCCGCCGCCGCAGGAGCTGTTTCCAATTCCTGAAAAAGGCAGGAAGGGCGCCAAGAAGGCCCGGTACTGTGGAGTTTTTGGTATGGATGAGGCCAAATCACCAAATTCCTGAAGCAGGGGACTCTGTTCGCCAATACCGAGATCGCCCTTTTTGTACTTTTATGTTTTATTTATTTTAAACTAGAATGTTTTTGTGTGAATAACTTGCTCTGCTTTTGCTGCCAGTTTGGAATTCCATGTGGAATTTCTGTATTTATGATTTTAGGAATTTCATAAATTTGTTGCTGGCCTGAATCTGAATGGATGCAGGAGAAAATCTTAGGTGAGATGGATGATTATGTATACAATCGTTCTCCTGATTATAACTTGTTTGGTTGTTAGAGTTGCTTTGGGTTGATTTGGATGAAGTTTTAACCCAATCCCTTGCTTGGCTGGCAGTTACCATCACTGTTAGATTAGAGCTGGTGGTAGTAAAAAGAGTGAGAAACGGTTGCGTCCAATATGAATGGGAAACTTTCCTATTATTATTTTTATTGGTGCAAACAAACTTTAAGCCTCCTTAATTATAAATTTATAATATAATAGTAAAACACGGATAGAACGCGTTCAACCTTAACTCAAACGTACACAAATAGAACTATTTTGATTACTCAACAAAAACAATACAATTCAACGTTTGACTAATACCGACTAACCTCTTAAAATTGGTTAAATTACAAAAAAGACTAAAATACCCTTGGAATCCTATCAAACACATGTCCAAAAATATCTATCAATGTCGTCTTATACGCAATCTGCATTGAGTTATGCTTAGTCTCTCTCCTCATCTCAATATCTCCTAAATTAACCAACCATGGGGCTTAATTCTTTAAGATTCAAGCCCCAACAAATTAATTTCTTCAGCAGACAATTTTAGGTATATATTCGGTACAAGGTAATAAGACTAAAAAAAATCACACCTAAAATTGGGTCACGTTATAATTATTCAAATTGAATATATGTAGTAATAAGATTAGGGAAGTCCTATTCAGCCACTTCATAAGCACTGTTCATGAATATTATGGAGAAATCCTTTCCGAACGAGAAACTAAAGTCAAATCCGCCTTGTGATTTTCTATTTATAAATGCAATCCAGCTTGTGAATTAGGGATATGATCATCTATGATAATTTTATATAATATAGTTTAATTAGTAATACTAATTCTGGTATTTCAAAACGATGTAAACAACAAAATGGACTAAGGAAATCTGTAGTTGGATTGGATTGCAGAAATCCATTCCGAGTGCGAACTAATTATCAGCAGTGGTCGCCTGCGTTTGACAAATGGCCAAAAAGGGATTTGGGGACGACACGTGTAGAGATTTGATGCAAAGAAGACCCTCCCTCGCACATGCCAACAAATCCAACCCTTTACCAGTTGTCGAAGACTTTTCGGTAGCTTTTTCTTCCTTTTCTTTTGAAGGGGTTTCAACACTCACAAATTACAGTGGCAGTGATAACTGAAGTACTAGAAGAAGATTCTTTGCCTTTATCAACACCGCCATGCATTTTTGGTTGCTATAGTTTATTGACAACTAATCAATCGGCATTATATTGCTTATAAAATGAAATGAAAACTTTCCTTCGTGAAGAAAAGGACACTCATCACATCATTAAATTTTAGCAAAACTAACCTTAGCTTTCTTTATGCATTCATATCATACATGAAAAATTATTTTATATAAAAATATTGACTAAGTATGAAATTCATATCATACACGAAAGCTTAAAGAAGACGACAACATTTGTAGAGAATCTAGAGATTGCATATGGTGGTTGGTAGTATGCTTGCTTGCTTTGCTTGTTTGTTTGTTTCTTCAGTTTTTCTTGCCTAGAATAATAATAATAGCAGAAATTCTTGTTTATGAAGAGTACAAATATTAACTACTCTCAGCATAATTAATTATAGAAATAGAAAGCCCAATTGTTAATGGAGGAGGGAGTGGCCGAAGTGGGAATCATACGCTTTCTCTACCATTCATATATCAACTATTAACTTTTTCTTTTTCTGTTTATCTTTTTCCTAGTTCGTTGGTTTCAACTTTCAACTTCGTTTTGGTCGTTTTCGTTCGGCTCTCTCTCAGAGTCTCATCTCATTGGTTCAGGTACGGATTCCATAGGGATCCATCCATGGCCTTATGCTGAACCAGATCAACAGCCAACCCGCGACATAGCACTCTTTGGATTCGTTGGTTCGCTGACAATCATGTCTTAGTCGATCATCCTTTTTCATGTACTTGGATTTCATTGGATATATTATTACAAGTTCCATCCATTCTTTTGCCTGTACAGCTCATACCATTTAAATTGTTTTAAAAAAAATTGTTGAATTTTATTAATCGGTAGGTCCATGATGTGAATTGGGGATGATCATATCTGTTCATGTACAAAAATGATCAAGTATTTGTGAAAACGATTGATTGCAGGTGGGTGGGTGACTTTCATGTTTCCGCTTCGGGTTCGGCGTGTTCTAAAACTGATCGAACAAAATTGCCACGTCAAATGCTACTTGAGGTTTTGAGAGAGGGTGGGCGGAACATAATTTGTTTGTGCAGGCAACCAAGTTGAGGAAACTTGTACAAGTGCTGCAGTCGTAACACACACTAATAAAACTTAGGTTTTGGAATTGTTATTTATTTTACATCAACTAATTGCTGATGATTAGAGGGTTCCAAAACCAATTTCTCCAGTCCTCACGTGGTTACTTCTCAGGCAGCTATTTCTTGGTAACTATCATTTCAAAGTGTAGGGCAAGTCTAGGGCAAGTCTAAGGCAAATACTATTCATTGTACTTTATTTCCTATTTTTTTTATACTTTAAACCATTAATTTTGATAATTTTTTGTAATTAAATTTTCAGATAATATTTTTGGTTGTCATGTGTCCATTCAAAAAAGATTTTCGGATGAGAATCTCGATTGCCACGTGTCTTATTCCAGATAAAATTTTCGGATATTCATTAAAAAAAATTATAATCTCATATTTCAGATAACATTTTCACCCTCTAAAATTGTGTTACGTGTCCCATGTCAGATAAGATTTTCAGATATTTAAACAAAATTATAATCTCATATTTTCACCCTCTTTTTCTTGTGCATGCTGCTGTTGAATTGCAAATGTTTCCTCTCGTGCCTTGTCCACTTCATCTCTTTTCAAGTCTCTCTCAATTCTTAGTGAGGTGTTCTTAGCTATTTGCTCCAATAATTGTACACATTCATTGTTCGAAGTGCCCCCTCTCTTGGCCTTTGCCGCCTTTCTCCCAATCGGTCTCGGCGGACGTGGGAGTGGTGACTCCGTTTCTATTGGGGAGTCCAATGGCGAATCGGTTGATAGTGAATCGTGGAGCGGCATCTCATTCAACACAACCGGCGGACCGGTGGGAATAATTTTGAATCTCGAACAATCCTTCACAACTTCCCAATATTGGAAATGCACGAAACTTTTTTTGCCTTGCCTCATGGCACCGAACCACATTTGTGCTTGTATAATCTATTAAAAATAAATAATTGGAAGTGCAAGAAAATATAAACTATTTTGAAATGCAAGAATAAAATTGATTATGCAAGAAAATAAAGACAAATTGGAAATGCAAAAAGAAAAAAAAAATTATGCAAAAAAAAGAAATAGAATATGCCAAAAAAAAAAAGTTACATTAAATTGATGAAAATGACAATTATAAATATTATACCTCATCGGATAGATTTTGACCGCTTCGAATGTTCTCCCTTGCTTTTGTCAATGCATTTCTCCATTTGCCTAACTCTTTATTTAGAAGTTTTCATCTACTAGACAACGCCATTTCGGTCCGAATGGAACCCGATCTTTGACAAAATTCTCCATGAATTTTGCTCCACATATGATGGAACTTCATCTCATTGCCCGTGACAGGGTCATGACTAACGTTTACCCAAGACTGACACAACGCAATATCTTCCTGAGTTGACCACAAGCCTCCGGTTTAGACAGAAGATGCCATTTGTTTTTTGTTTTTTTTAATACAAATGGAAAGTAGTAGAAAAATGTGAGTGGAGAGTAAAAAATATTGGAATGAGAAGAGTTTGTATGGAGAATTGGTGAGGAAAGTGAAAATGTGAGTGGAGAGTAAAAAATATTGGGGATGGATAAGAATTGTATGAAGATTTTGTATGGAAAGTAAATAAAATGGTTACGTATTTATAGGGAAAAAATGCATAATTTTTTGGTATTTTTAAAAAAAAATTTTCAGAATTTTTTCGAATTTTTTTACAATTTTTTAAGCCAAAAACGGAGGACCGTCAGATTTCTGGAAAAAAACCATCGGAGCGTCTCTATCGCGACATGTGGCACTTGCCCGTTGGATACTGTCAGGGCTGACGTCATCGCTAACAAACAGCTGTCCGAACTGATTCTCCCGCACTGGAGCGCTCTGGAGCGCAGTTGCGCTCGCCTACGAGGCCTTTCTCCCGGGTTGGGTCTTCCAATGACGTGGCTCTTAGGTATTATGACAGATGTTCCACTAGAAACATTTTTATGGTGGGACTCACCTTCCGGTGCGACCCATCTTCCTTTATATGAAGGAAACAAACAAGTTCCATCTTCTTTTATATAAAGCAAACAAGTTAGTTCCACTAGAAACATTTCGCCCGAACCACATCTCTCTCCTTTCTCTCTCTCTCTCTCTCTCTCTCTCTCTCTCTCTCTCTCTCTCAACATCTGATTCAGAGCTAGCTAGCTATAGCAGCAATGGCCATGGCTTCTCTTCTCAGCCCTTCTTCTTCCAATTTACTTCTCCACCACCTAAGAGAAGTCCATCTGCCAACGATCCGACCTGCAGAGGTCGAAGAAAGCAGTAACATTGGAGAGGCTAGACACAGACCAGCCTCAGCTGCTATCGTGGCGCCAAACGCTGCTTTCAGCTTCAGGGGCCCACAAACGACGGTGTACGCTGCGGCCTACTGCATCGGCGGAGGTACTAGTTTGTGCCCGGATGAGGTCCTTCTGACTGCTCTCCCGGTCAATGGACCCACCCGACAAGACGCTATGGCTGCAATCATGGCGTTCCGGTTGAAGATGACCTTACGCCATAGCAGCAGCCGCCGGCAATTGGTGGATTTCTGTTTTCTGGTGCCGGCTGAGGGTGGTGACCAGAATTTTGTGGACCCTGCACCAAACAGGGGACCCAATTATATCCCGGATCTCAATGTCTCGCCGCCGGATGCGACGGCGCCGGCGATGGAGTTCGTCGGAGAAATAAAGAGCCAGAACATCTCCCGGTTCATTGATTACGTGGTGGGGTACCTGGGCGAGTACGGGAGTGATGATTCGGTGGCGGAGTACAGGAAGATTCTGAGCAGCAAAAGTGAAGACGAAATCGGAAACCTTGATTCGATTCGTGTCTGGAATATTCTCACCCTGAGAACCGAAATTCAGAAGGCGCTCGTTGCGAAAGGCCTTGTTGAAGCCCCAATCGGCTCCGATGATGTTCAATTCCCGGCGCAGCAGCAGCTGCTTCCCATTCCACAACAAGGCTGGACGGCCGCCCTTAACCATGCTCATATTCATTGTCATGTCACTGCTGCTGCCGCCGGCACCGGTGCCAATTTTAACGGCAACGACAAAACTATGGTACTATTCAGTAATTAGTATATGGGTAGCTTCAACTTGATTGCATTGAATATCTGTTTTCTTTGTTTTCAGTCGGATGGTCGCAATTATGGTGTTGGTTATGAGAAGCAGAGCAACGTGGCAAAGCGGAAGGCGGTGGCTGTTGGTGGTGTGGACGAGGACGACCCATGTTGTCCCTATGATCAGCCGATGAAGAAGCCCAGCCACGGCGTCGGCGGGGTTCTTTGGATCGATGAGGCTAAAGCCCTGGCTCGGGACAAGGCGCCTATTGATGAAGCAGAGGAGGAGGGCGTGTCCACTGACTGAATCAATCCTCCGAAAAGTCCCTTTTGATTGTTTTGTTTATTTATTTATTTGTTTTTTTTTATACTGGAAGGCTTGTGTGTGAAACTTGTGTGTTGTTTTGTTCCTTTTGCTTTTGCTGGGTTGGTTTGTGTAGAAGAGAGTGAGGGTTTGTTTCCACTTTATTGAATAAAGTAATTTGTAATTGCGCTTAGATATTGCGTGTGGCCACTTAATTGCGCTTTAGATACATTAAAGCTGTCGTGTGTTGGGAAGAATAAGACGGTTGTGTCCATTTTGGCGGGCATTTTGGCTGTTGCGCGCGTTTGATAAATCATCCATCGAAGTTGGATGTTTGGATGCAGACAAGGCTTGGCGGTCGCAAGCTCGAGTGACCAATTGCAATTTCCAATTAAATATTTAACATTAAAGAA
This sequence comes from Prunus persica, assembly GCF_000346465.2. Lineage (NCBI taxonomy): Eukaryota > Viridiplantae > Streptophyta > Magnoliopsida > Rosales > Rosaceae > Prunus > Prunus persica. Next base: position 22,396,556 of record NC_034010.1, read on the forward strand.
TTGAATATTAATAAATTTAGGCACACGTTCAATAAAAAATATTTATTCTTCTTGTGAAATTCTATTTATACTTGGGAAGTGTCCCCTTTTCCATTTTGAAAGCACTCGCATAAAACTGCCACAGAAGAGTACAAATGTATAATCATTCTTCCTTTTTCTTTCTCTCTCTTTACAATAAAAAATTCTGTTTGATATTTTCCTAATTTGTTTGGGGCAGTTTCTGACCATTCAAATTGTAGAATTTTTGATCCGATGCCCAACATCTATGTCTCTGTGTATTGGTTGTACCGGATAAAAGGACATGATTTTCTAAAAGTTATGACATGAAAGTGCTTCAACTAAAATCCTGACCTGGAATTCCTTTTTTGTTTTCTTTCTATATCATGCCGTTTTACTTAAATATATATATATATATATATATATATATAAAATGGAGGGAGGGAGAGCAGAGGTGGGCCCAGATTTCTTTTCTCTTTGATCAGGACAGAGACCAAGGTTGAACCTTCAAAAGCTCTAAATTTTTTAGAAAATATTATAATAATATGACGCTTTCTACAAATACATCTCCTCCAATCCCACCACCACCGCCTTCCTTCTCCAAAATCCCAAACTCCAAACCCAACAAAAATTCAACAATGATGTCGACCTCTCCGAATCCAGACGCCTCTGTTTTTGCAAGCATAATGGAACTTCACTTCAAAGAACTCGATCTGATCCTGGAACAGCTTCTCCTCAACAAAGAACAAATGCTTCCCATACTTCAAAAGTGCTTCTCACTCACTTTCCTGAAAGAGGGTCTTGCAGAACAAATTGCTGTCCATAAACGCGATTCAGCCGATCGGATTAACCCCGGTCCGCTGGACTCTGCTCTTCTCAAGGACTGCGTGGCGCAGGTTCTGGTGCCCAGCAACAAACGCTTCATCAAATTTGTGCATTGCTACCTGCTTGAAGCTGGCAAGGAGAAACAAGCTGAAGAGTACCTGCAAAAGGTGAGCCCTGCATCTCGGGTCCAACACTTGGACTCCATCAATATTTGGAATTACCTTACTCTGCCATGCCAGGTGTTCAATAAGGTAATGGAAGATATGGGGTTAGGCGAAAATCCTTCCAATTTCTTCATGCCTCCAGCAGCACCTGAGGTTTTTCCCACTCCGGCACCGGGCTGGAGGCCTGGCCAGGCTATGGCCGACGGTAACGTTCCGTGACCTTGCTTTAGAGGCCTAATTGACAGCTTGGTAAATAAATTTGGAGTTTTACTTTTACAGCAAACCTTTTTCTTTTTCTTTTTTCTTTTTTGGGTAAATATTTTTTCTGTAAGAAATTTGTTGATTTGGGTTTACTTGGGTAATGATAAGAATGTTGTATGCGTGTATACATGCTTAGTCAATAATTACGTTTATTAGCATCGAGTAACACAGCATGACAGAGATGTAACAGAGCATTGAGTAAACTGTGGCCAAAAGCATGATTTCTATCTTTGGAGAGTTATGATGTGGAGTGCCCGCTCTTTGTAATTCTCTATATATAGTAAACAGACTGTTTATTTTGTAAAATAGAGGTAGATTAATTGTGCTGAATGAAATTCTTACATTTGCGGTCTATTTTGTTGTTGAAAAATGAATACCTATGTTTCAATCTTGCTTCAGGATGAGGCTGGCATTGTTCCTGAGACCGAGGACAGCACTTCAACAGCCGTGGAGCCTAACCCTGTTGGACTAGTTCTTCACGTAGGTGAGGTTACAGACCGGTCTATGATGGATGCTGCAGCTGAAGACAAGAAGAAGAAGGGGGTGATTCTTCTGACACAGACTAAGCATCACCCAGTTATCCTGTTTTCTTTCTTTTTACTTTGAAGACTACAATCATCCTGGTTTTGCTATTGCAATGATTCCATATATACTTGCGGTATGTATTAGGAGCCATGACTTCCTGCAATCCATTTGCGTATGTACTTGCTGCAAGGGATATGCATCCTTGTTTATGTTTGGACATCTTTTTAACATTGGTTGATCCTGTTATGAATGCTGCTTTGATATAAACTGATTACCCGCCACTTGCACAATTGCACTCTGTTTGGTACCTAAGAATGCATTATAAATTTCAGTGAGATCCAAGATTCACTATAAATTCTAGGAAGCATGATAAGCCCCAAACTACTGCATGTACCTTATATATAGTCATCGGCTGCTTGATTCATGAAGTCCTTGGGTGTTATTGAATTCTGCATTCGAATATGGATGTATAATTCACACATACGTATTATAATGATAACATGATAACATGTTTAGTTCTGTTTTCTCAGCATGATAATCAATCCTCTATATATATGTTGCCCTGTAAGATTGTTTCCATTATCTCCCGAAATTGTCCTTACAAACTGGTTCTAAGCACAAATGTTACCGTCATGGGTTACTACGACTATAACATTAGATCCAATTCTATAGGAATCTAGTGCTGGTACTCTTGAATCTTTGCATCATCTTTTTATTCCACGCTATAGTTGCATGTATGCATTGCATGCAAATCACTAATGCGTATCTATTTCTGAAAACAGATTAATCTACGAGGTAACAATTTCCTTCCCTGATGGAATTTCTTACAACACCAAGCATATTTCCTAGGTTAGAAAGGTAGCAACCAGATTCATCCTCTTAGAACAACTTGCAAGATTTCCTGTATTTGACTGCTCATATTCCCCTACTCGTTTTTAAAACCCAGAAAACCCCCTTCCTATAGCATATCGAGTCTATTTTTGCAGAAGCTTAAAAAATGCCATGGTTTTACACTGGTATTGGTTTATCTGGTATGAAACCAGATTAAAGATACTGATTCGTATGAATCTTGCAGCTTAATATGTACATACTATACAACTGCTTATCAATATGCCACACAAATGTTGCAAATCGCCGTATTTTATCATTTGCCTCGTTAGTTTTGGAAAGTAGAATATCCACCATTCCAAAAGAGAAATGCATGCCCGACACCCAAATCCTCTTTTAGTTTAGTAGAGAGTACAGACACTTTTGTTTACGTCTCAAACCCAAACACCCACGAACACAAGTACTTGCTTGTGTGGCCCCAAATTCATGCGCAAAATAAGAAATCTAGACCCTGTTGAGATTTATCTTAATTATGTTTTCTGCAGAATAATTATTAGTTCCTATTTTATAGGAGTCAGTTGTTTTTCTTTCCTGGTCTTCAGAAATCCCTCTAGTTGATAGAGTTTGTTAGACGTGTTTTAGTTGTTCCTCTTTATTTGCTAATTAGTTGTTTGTACTCTCCTTTATAAGAAGAGCATGTTTCAGTCAATAAATAATAAGTTAAGTTCAGCAATTCTATTGTCTTCTTATTTTCAAAGCTATCTTTTAGTTCTCACAATCTGGTATCAGAGCCCCCACTGGGCCTGACTTAAAATTCTCCAAAAAGCAGCAGCTTTCTTAACTTGCAGCAGCAAGAATTGATGGCATCCGACAAGGTTCAAGAGAACTACGTGCAGCCGGCCATACCTCGCTTCGATGGTCATTATGACCATTGGGGCATGTTGATGGAGAATTTTCTGAGATCCAAAGAGTATTGGAGTCTCATTGAAAATGGAATTGCTGAACCAGCAGAGGGAGCGTTGTTGACAGAAGCGCAACAGAAAAGACTTGATGAACAGAAATTGAAGGACCTGAAAGTGAAAAACTACCTCTTCCAAGCAATTGATCGATCCATTTTGGAGACTATTCTCCAGAAGGACACTTCCAAGCAGATATGGGAGTCTATGAAGAAAAAGTATCAAGGTTCCACCAAGGTAAAGCGTGCACAGCTTCAAGCACTCCGGAGAGATTTTGAAACTCTTCACATGAAACCAGACGATTCTGTTGATGAATACTTCTCAAAAATGATGGCAATTGCAAGTAAGATGCGGCTTCATGGTGATAAGATGGATGATGTCACAATCATTGAAAAAATTCTTCGTTCAATGTCACCAAAGTTTAACTATGTTGTTTGTGCAATTGAGGAAGCAAACGACATTGAAACAATGTCATTAGATGAATTGCAAAGTTCACTGTTGGTACATGAGCAGAAATTCAAAAGTCATGACACTTCAAAAGAAGAGAAAGCTTTAAAAGTCTCAACCAGCAACGACTCATCATCATCATGGAGAGGTTCCGGACGTGGTCGAGGAAGAGGCCGTGGACGAGGTAGAGGCAGAGGTGCTCATGATTCCGGAGGCAGAACTCATGATTCCAGCAATAGAGGAAATCACGATTCCAGCAACAGAGGAAATCACGATTCCAGCAACAGAGGAAATTATGATTCCAGCAACAGAGGCAAAGATTTATACAGACACCAAAGTTATCATGAGTCACAGCTCGACAAATCAAATATTGAGTGCTATAGGTGCGGTAGATATGGTCACTACCGTTCTGAATGCCGCACTAACATGAATAGAGAAAGGGGAGAAAAATCCAATTTTACGGAGAAAGAAGAAGAAGCTACACTTTTGCTGGTATGTCAAGCCGTGGAGAACACTCAGGATGTATGGTACATTGACACAGGATGCAGTAACCATATGAGCGGTAACAAGTCATCATTCTCTTACTTAGATGAGTCTTTTCGATCTACTGTTCGTTTTGGTGATAATTCTGCAATTTATGTTATGGGAAAAGGCAATATTTCAATATGGACCAAGGATAACACTACACAAACCATCTCTAGTGTTTTCTATGTCCCAGATTTAAAAAGCAATTTATTAAGTGTGGGGCAGCTTCAGGAAAAAGGCTATGAGATCACAATTAAAGAAGGAATGTGTCAGATTCAAGATTCAAAGAAAGGACTCATTGCACAGGTCAAAATGACACCAAATCGTATGTTTCCTCTGCATATTCAAAGTGTGGGCCAGACTTGTTTTTCTGCCAAAGTGAAGGAGACAGCTTGGTTGTGGCATTATCGTTATGGCCACTTAAATTTCAAGGGATTGAAGACTCTACAGACCCTACATCCATAATTTCATTGCTTACTATATTCATGAATGTAAGAATATCCATCATAAGATTAATCATTTGAAACTTTAAATACAAATTTTTCCATCAAGATTGAGTGATTGCAGAACTTACACATTAATATTGAATCTGCATTACTGTGAACAGTTATGAAGAACCCCCGAGTCTCTCAGATGATATCTGCAAACCATGAAAAGCCCAAAAGCTTTACGCCATTGCTAAACACAGAATCAAGTAAAATTCAACAGCATTGTCAGATTCAAATTGCCATGAATTTAATTCCATGTCAAATTCTTCACCTCATTGTGGCAGCTGAACCACCATGATGCTGTGGTTGTTGTGTTCAATGTACCAGGCAATTATCATAAGCCATAGGAAAGCGCTAAAGATCTTGCTTTGGGCTGGCTGTCTATAAGTCCCAGAACGTGAAGCTGGTGTCGAAAACCAACAGCACGCCAGCCATATTTATAGTTCCATACGGAAACAGCATTTGTGGAGGGTGCGGCGTTTGAATGACTTTCAGAAAACAAAATTTATATCTAAAGGGGGCATTTCCGTGGTTTTCCAAAGTACAATGGGCAAAATTGAAATTTCAGAATCTTTGAGCTTCATTTTCGACTTTTTAGAAAAGTCATTATTTTCGAGAACAACCACCATGATCATTGAGTTATTATTGGTTCACTGGGTCTTTATTTGCATTTGGTTACCTTGGAATTATAAGTAATTCTTGGTGTTGTTCTTGTTAGATATGTAAATTTGGAACTTTTCAACCACTGTATGTAGGCAACTTAGGTGCAGTTGCAAAGTTAAACACTTTACGTCATGTTCTTTTACATCAAGAATAGTTGCTGTAATTTGATTATGTGGTATTTTGGATTGAGGGTCTGAGACCCACTTTGGATCGATTATTGCTTATGGTTGTGAAAAAAGGGCCTGAAGGCCATTAGAATTGTTGCTAGGGTGTAGTTGACTTATATGTCATGCTTGTTGAACGATTGGTGAGTAAATTGTGTTTTCTGTGCAAGTGGATTTTGGGTTTAGTAATTTAGACCAACACCTGCAAATTGTTGGACAGACATAAAATTCATCGTGGATTCCAAAAAAAAATTCGGAATGAATCCTGTCAATAATAATTTGAATTATTTTGTAAAATTTTCAACAAAGTCCCATCCCAAGTTATTAGGCGCATTTTCAAATTTTGGAGAGCTAGCTAGACTGGTTTTCCATAGACAATGCATGCATCACAGAGAGTGAGAGACCAACGTTTGTGCTATGTTATTGATGTTGAGCTTTGGTGTTTGCTTCTTTAGCCTTGGTGATGTGTCAAAATGCGCTTAGCAGGAAGGTTTGGGAGTTTATTTTTTTAGTTTGGACGAGCCGATATCCTTGACTTTTCAACCTAACAAACTCTCCCTCCTCTAGATATCTCATGTGAATGCTGAATCAAGTCCATTCGTGCCGAATCAAGTTGATTTGTGTAATAGGTGAAAAAAAGAAGATGATTCCGTTTGACATGGATGCAATGCATGTATAATTTGATCAACAAAACAAAATATTTCATTTTCTAGCGGATCGCCCTCTCTTCAACGAAAGTGAAGGTCCACGACAAAATAATTAGCCAATTTAACACCAATTTGTAGCAAAATATCAGAAGAAAATAAATATGTGAGGATGGTAATGGTTACTGGAAGAATTTCTTTAGACGCATTTGATGGTTGGGATTGCACTTTTTATTGTTAATTTTTAATTTTTATGAGCCGCTATCCTTGACCTTCCCTCGTAGCTACCTACCTCAACCCTCATTCTCTCCCCTCCATCTCAATTTGATGGATGCCCTCATGATCATTTCACATAGGAACAATTCAACAAAAAATAAAAAGAAAGAAGAAAGGATGAAGGACGTCCCGCGAATAATTAACACAAATTTGCAGCAAAATTTGGCATGTTGGAGATGGATATCTTACTATCTTATTGACAGAAAAGGATGTCATGCGACCGCCAGACGCGCGATCTTTTGGAATATATTTGATTTAAGATAAGAATATCTCCCTAAATCAAGGAACCAATTTTCACTAAATCTCTTAAAATAATTCATATAATTTTGTTGGGAAAGAATAATCCTAACCAAATAAGGATTATTCTTCCAAAATCCTAGCACACAAGGAGACCATAAAACACTCTAGAGTCGTTTTTATTTTGAATGGGGAGGAAGCCATTCTTCTTCCCTTCTCCCCTCCTCTCTTCCTTCCCGCTCCTTTCCTCGCTTCTATCTTCACCCAGAGACAAAAGATTTCTCATATTTTTCTTCGTTTTGTTATGATTTTTCTGTACTCATAACAAATAGATGCATCTCGGCGTCAGATCTCAATCTTGATTACTGTATTAATTTAATGATGTCAACTAAATTCTTGTTATTTGATTATATATTGAATTTCATTTGAGCTTCTTAAAACAATTCTTCGACTGAACTTTAGATCGAATTGCTGACGAGGTTCTAGTCAAATTAAGTTTGGTCAGCCGTGGGTCTTTGGATTTGACGAGCCATTTTAACACTCTTGGTCAGCCGACATATTATTATTATTATTATTATTATTATTATGATTTAATTTCTTGTTTGAATGTGTAATATTAAAATCCAAAGGTGAAATTTAGAGAAAGGGTAATAATGGAAAGTGGGGCTCTTCCCAAACTAGGAAAAAAGAAGGGTATGTGCGGTGTATACACGTGGACGGCAGCGACGGAGATGTGATGATGATGTAACCATGCAGTCAAGCAATTAGTGGAACTTCTAGAAGTAATTTGACTTGTGAGAGTTGTAAACATAAACGAAAACTAGCTTATTTATAGAAAAGAAAATCTTTGGGGCCTTAGGGGCAGCGACTTAAATTAATAATTTAATTTATCCTGATATAATAACAATAATAAAACACATAAAAAATGATAAAGGGGGCAAAGCTATAAAAGAGCTTGCTTAATTAGGAATGTTTAAAGATGATAAAGGGGGCAAAGCTATAAATTAAAAGTGCTTAATTATTTAGAGGGCTTGTCTTTAATTTGACCCAAGGATGAAAGAAAAAAGAGATCAAAGATCCAGTTCCAACACTTACAATGGCGGTGATGGTAGGACCCTGTGATAACTGAAGTCCTACGAGAAGAATCTTCGCATTTGGTTGCTAATTTTATAAATGGAGTTTATGCAATTTGATTTGTCGCCAACCCTACAAGTAGCTAATCCTATATTTTATGTGTTTTTCCTGAATAGTATTAGTGTGGGTCCAATTTTGGAAATATTAAAGAAAAAAATACAAAGATGATAACCCTTTTGTTTGTTTTAATCTATTTATTTATTATAAAGAATATTTGTCGTCTACTATTATAAAGCCAGGCGAAATTATAGAGAAATCAAGCGCATATTCAGGTTACTATTTATTTAATCAAAAGCTTGCATGCATAATGCATAGGTGGGGTTGGGATATATCATTTATATAATTTTAATTATATGCAATTTCTTTTCCTGATGTCTGTTAATGACATAAGCTACGGTTTTCCTCTTCTTTTGGTTTTATTAGAGGTCAAAAATCACTTTTGGCCTTTGTAGTTTGACACTTCAATTATTTTTGACCATATAGTTTTAATTTCATCAATTTTGTCATTTTAGTTTTGTATTTGTAGCAATTCAAGGACATGTTGTTATTCTTGTCAATTTCTTTGACAATGTAAGGGGCAATTTTATAAAACAAAAACCCTTTAGCGTAAAAGTTTGTTTGAAATTCTTCCCATTTCATATTAAGGCTCGAAATTCAACCACCAATCCTAATTTTTGAAGAATCCTAAACCCAAATGACCGATTTCAAGCTCTAATATGAAATTATGGAAGTTTTTGACGAGCTTTTATGCTCAAGGATTTTTGGTTGACGAAATTGCCCATTGCATCGTCAAAGAAATTAATAGGAATACTAACTTGTCTTTAAATTGCTACAAATATGAAACTACAGGGTCAACATTGACGGAATTGAAACTATAAGGTTAAAAGTGTTTGAAGTGCCAAACTACAAGGACCAAAAGTGATTTTTAGCCTTATACATATTATTCATGTCTTTTAGCATGATATTGTTCACTTTGGGCTCATGCCCTCACGGTTTTGTTTCTAGGAACTCACGAGCAACTTCCCAGTGAGTCACTCATCCTGGGATTGCTCTAGCCCCAACTCGCTTAACTTCGGAATTCTCATGACTTCGAAGCTAGTGAGCTCCCAAAAGGCCTCGTTCTAGATGAAGGTGGGCATGTACATATAAGACACATCACCCCTTCTCCGTTGGTCGATGTGAGATGTTATAAAGTGACAAAGGAGGAGAGAGAAGAGAGAAGAACAACAAAATTTCTGGAATTATGTGCCCACACTCACAAATTCAACTTCAGTCGCCCAACATAAGTTAGTTTGAGCCCCACTAGTAGCTTAATGCGCTTGATTTAATGGCATTTGAATTGGTGCTTCATTAGATAAAACATCCTACGGCTCTAATTTTTTACAAACTCCAAAATCATTAATCTAAAGGCTCAAACAATTTTTAAACAAACCCCAAAATCATCTAATTGTCTGAAATTGATGGGAAAAAATGCCTAATGTTTTTTCTTCTAATTTTCTATATACAAGCACAACCTTTGTTCACAAAAATCACCACTCTTCATAACTTATCTGAATTTAAATATTTTTAAGTTTATTTATTTAGAAAAATAAAATAAATTTAACACACACAAAATTAATTTTAAAATGTTAACACACATACAAAAAATAACCCAAAATCGAATTAACATAAATAAATAAAAAATCAAATATACATCTTTATCTTTACATATTTTATATTAGAATAAAAATCATATTTACATCCCTAAAGGTGTAAAGAAAATATAAAATTAACTTCACACGCTCGAACTTATACCTCTCCACTATAAATGCTCTTACAACTTACCATCGTATCAAACTATTTCTCTCTCTTTTTTTCTCCCCATTTAAAATTAAGCTTTTTGAACGATTTTGGACTTGATTGTGGGTGACGGACTTTTTGTTTCGGCTTCGGCTTCATCTTGTTCTAAAAGTGCTAGAACCAAATGGCCACGTCAAATGCTACTTGAGGTTTGGTATTGGGACTCCTCATCGTGTTCTAGAAAAATGATTAATAAGTTTGTCGTCAACTTTTGAGACAAGGGTGGCGGAACATAATTTGTTTGTCCAGCAGTCATCCAAGTTTTTTTATTTTATTTTAATATAAATAATAGTCTAAAATATAAAAGAAGATGATTTCTCACACATATACAATTATAATGTCGTAATTTATAGGTATATACAATTATAATGTCGTAGTTTATAGGTATTCTGATCTAAAACTTCAGTTTGTAAGTTACTACTCTCTTTCACTTAACCCCCATCAGCTGCAGTCATGTACAAATGCCGCAATCGTAATACACACTAATAAAAATTAGGTAATTACGTTAACTTAATGATGGAATTGTTATTTATTTTACATCATCTAATACCAATGGTTGCAGATTAGTGGGTTCCAAAACCAATTTCTCCAATCCTCACGTGGTTCCCAATCAGTGAGTTAACGATACTAAGGAAAGCTTTTGGTCGGCAACATCAAATCCTTGACTTTTCCTACGAATGAGACCCGCGCGACCCACTAGCTCTATATAAACAAACAAGCTCCATCTTCTTCACCCCAACCACATCTCGCCTCCCTCTCTGCGCTAGCTAGCTATAGCAGCAATGGCCAAGGCTTCTCTTCTCAGACTTTCTTCGGCCAATTTACTCCTCCACCACCTAAGAGAAGTCCGTCTGCCAACAATCCGAGCTGCAGAGGTTGAAGAAAGCAGTAGTAGCATTAGAGGGGCTGGAACCGAAACCCCAACCAGTCGAGCCTCACCTGCTATCGTGGCGCCAAATGCTGCTTTCAGCTTCTGGGGACCACAGACGACGGTGTACGCGGCTGTATACTGCGGCGGCGGAGGTAGTAGTTTGTGGCCGGAGGAGGTCCTTCTGACTGCTCTCCCAGTCAATGGACCCACCCGACAAGACGCTATGTCTGCAATCACGGCGTTCAGGTTGAAAACGGCCTTACGCCAAAGCAGCAGCAGCCGCCGTCAAGTGGTGGATTTCTGTTTTCTGGTGCCGGCTGAGGATGGTGACCAGAATTTTGTGGACCCAGCACTAAACAGGGGACCCAATTATATCCCGGATCTCAATGTCTCGCCGCCGGATGAGACCGCGTCGGCGACGGAGTTCATTGGAGAAATCAAGAGCCAAAACATCTCCCGGTTCACTGATTACGTGGTGTGGTACCTGGGCGAGTACGGGAGTGATGATGAGGTGGCGGAGTACAGGAAGATTCTGAGCAGCAAAAGTGAAGCCGAAATCGGAAACCTTGATTCGATTCGTATCTGGAATATTCTCACCCTGAGAGCTGAAATTCTGAAGGCGGTCGTTGCGAAAGGCCTCATTGAGGCCCCAATCGGCTCCGAATCCGATGATGTTCAATTCCCGCCTCCGCAGCAGCTGCTTCCCATTCCACAACAAGGGTGGACGGCCGCCCATAACCATGCTCATATTGGTTGTCATGTCACTGCTGCTGCTGCATACGGTGCCGGCGGCAAATATAACGGCAACAACGAAACTATGGTACACTCTCTAATTACTAGTTGGTAAACTTCAACTTGATTGCATTGGCTATCTTGTTTTCTTTCTTTTTATGCTCAAAATTTTCAGTCCGACGGTCGCAACTATGCTGTTGGTTATGAGAAGCAGAGCAACGTGGCGAAGCGCAAGGCAGTGGCTTTTGGTGGTGTGGACGAGGACGACCCCTGTCCCTATGTTCTGCCGATGAAGAAGCCCGGCGACGGCGGCGACGGCGGCGGCGGGGTTCTTAGTATGGATGAGGATAAAACGCGGGCTCGGGACAAGGCGCCTATTGACGAAGCAGAGGAGGAGGACATGTCCTGTGATTCTGACTCGTCACACTGAATCAATCCTCCGAACCCTTCAAGGCGTGAAAATCCCCGTGTGTGTTTATGAGATATGATAAATTAGCCTTGATTTGCTGCTTGCTTTGCTAATTCCTGGAAGGTTGTTTGTAATGTAGAGGTTTGGGTAGAAGAAGAGAGTGATGGAGTTGTCTTGTCTCCTGCACTTTCCATATATGTATTGTAATTTGTAATTTCCAATTGGGCTTGGATATTGTCGCCGCTTTTTTTATTTTTTTGTGTGTGTGAACAAGGGCAATTACATAGAATTGAACAACAAAAACACATGAGCCTACACAATTGAAACAGAAATAACTGCTCAACAGAATTCAAATTTAGACAAAACAAGTATAACCAGCAATATCAGTGTCAAATGGGCTCCGAGCAAAAATTGGTTGGAAAAGGCTCTGCACAACAATACGTATGCTCTTGATCATAGAGAAAATAATTATTTGAGAGAAGCATGTTTCACAAATTTTTCTTTGAAACTGAAATTTGGATAGGTGGTTGATAGTTTGATAAATCCAGCAGCCTGAATCCATAGAAGATCCTGTCCTCTTGTTGTTGAATTTGTTTATGTACTTTTTGATTGATTTTGCATTAATTATTTCTGCCACTCTAAAAGTGTACTGGATTATAAATCTTATCATCACTTTCACAAATAGTCATTTGTCTTGATGCTGACCTGAATTTTGTTGGGTATATTTTATTATCCGACGCAGATACATTATTATTATTTTAAAATGTCAAAAATACAAAGTGAATCATATCATCTATGATAATTTTGTTACTGCTTGCCTTATCGAATCTTTTTCTGGCTTTTGGTGTGAACGGGCGGCGCACTGGTACCAGCGGGACCCGCTCGCATTTTAACGGTTGCGCGCGCTTGAGAAATCATCCATCAAACGTTGGATGGAGGGCACGTGCATCGTGCAAGTTGTGATGCAGATAATGGTTGGCGGTCTGGAGCTCGCATTTGCAAGAATGAGTATAGTCACCCACTCTACCTGGGCGACGTGGCGGTATCGGGACGGTTCAGCTTGGTCCTTTAGACGCACGAGCCTTATTACATCACACCATCTGCCCTCGTCACGTGGCAGTAATTGGAATTCCTTTTTTGATTTCTTCGTACAATAAAAGTCTCCCGAAACCCATGAAGCATGCTAGATGCCATATTTCTGCACAATCTGGAAATCATCAGCAACATATGATTTTGTCTCCTCATTTATAGCACAAATTACATTGTCTATTGGAGCAATTTTATTATTATTTTAATTTGTGTAATTTACAAACGGATAAATTAATGCTAGGCTTACTATATTTTTATACCACATTGTGTACCATCTATCTAATAGAAGTGGAGCTCCACCAATATAATGGGGCCCACATCTATTAGAGAGGTGGTACACAATATGATATAAAAATGTGGTACGCTTAACATTTTCCTTTACGGACTTGTGTTGTATAATACAATTCATCATTATCCCAATAGTATATTTAACAACTTTGAAATACTAAAATAGGTCAGTTATATCATCAAAATGCTCTCCAACACCCTTGTCAAAATCAATCATCAAAGCTGCAACCTCTTTGTTTCTCTTCAAGACTGGTAAGTTGACATGGTCTCTTCAAAACATTTAATTTTGCTTTTGGAAAAAAAAAAAAAACCTACCTTGAAATTGTAGGCTTTCCGTGAGTTAGAGTATGTATTTATAAAGGAAAATGCTAGGGAGACCAACTTTAGATACCAACTTGGGTACCAACCTCTCTAATAGAGGTGGGA